>NC_064858.1:87741642-87856642 GCF_024139225.1 Suncus etruscus
CCACTGCATATGGGCAGCAAGGACTTCATGCCTTCCACTGTTTCCTGCTTCAAGTCCAGATTCCAAGGAGACACCAGTGATTTATAATGAAGGAATCTTTCACTACTGCTTTAACACATACATGGCTACCATGTCCTTTAGAAATGACAAACATCAGCCTATTGATCTGTATGCAGAAAGCTTGTGGTCTTTTACTGGGACACTAGTAGCCAGTCGGTTCTTGAAAACTTCAGTTCTGAATTTGGATCTCTAAGGATGAGGTCAATTTTGAGAGAAGAGCAGGGGGGTTGGCTCACATGGCTGGAGCACATAAAACAAGCTGGCCAGGTATCCCTCCCATGACATTGGTCCCTCAAACACCTTCTGTTCAGGACTGAGTAACAAGTACAAATGATCTTCCTCTAAAATGTGTGGTTTTCTGCAACATCACTATATGAAATAATTCTCTTTTAGTGGGGGTAAAAGTAAAGATACTTGATTTTGATGCATTTTCATTTGAGAAACGTTTTGTGTATGAACTCTTCCCTTGTTAGTTAGTGCGCTATTCCTAAGCAGGGGTCCTCAAAAATTTTTAAACGGGGCCAGTTCACTGTCCCTCAGACCATTGGAGGGTCTGACTATAGTAAAAACAAAACTTATGAACGAATTCTTATGCACACTGAATATATCTTATTTTGCAATGAAGAAACAAAACAGATACAAATACAAATACATAGTTTGAGGACCACTGCGAGAATTTAAGATATTTATACACTATTTGGCACTCAGAAACTATACCAGGAAAGATATTTCAACACAAGATAATTTAAATTTATTTTTTAGATATCTGCTCTGACCTATTACCTGAGCCAATGCTGCAGGCTGGAGAAGACCAGATGTTAGCAAGGATCCTTCAGGTAAGAAATGTTCCAATCTCTTACTCAGTATGTTTGACCCTAACCTTCCTCTCACTAGTTTCACTGTCAAATTTCTTATTTTAGAATTTACTTCTTTAAATATTCTCACTAAGAAAATTCAAGATAACATTCAGTTTGTGATTATAACATGCCATTTACTTCTCTAGAGCTTTATATACCTTAGCTTATCTCAAACCCAGATAGTCCTAAATTAATTAAAATTTACAGATAGCAAAACTGGGACACAGAAAGTACAAACAGTCAAGTTTTTAACTCAGACAATTCATTGCCTGAGCCTGCACTCCTAATTGCAATACTTTACTGCTCTTCTGAAAGTAGAACATATATACAAAGCTACTTCCCAGTTCTAAGTACTTCCTACTATCCCCAGAGACCACCACAAACATTATTTGTATTGTTAAGGAATTTATACCCAACCATAAATTTTGTTTAAAGTTTTCAAGTGTTTTAAATATTTATATAACTACACAAATTCCTTCTGCTGAGTAGTCAATATTATATTTTGAAAACCTATTTTGTTGACATATATTTCTACTTTATTAATTTTAGCTCCTGCCCTATTCTTTTATACACAATTAATTTATTCCTTCTTCCATTCTTGATTATAGAGATTGCTTGTAAGTTTTTTGGGTCCTCTCTGGCTGAGGCCCCAGGATCACCCTCAGATATGGGATTGGCAGTGTAGACCTTGTTGTGTATATAAACATTTTATGGGGTTATTATGTTACTGACCCTACCCTGATAGGTGATTGTGCCCTACCCTAGGGTGTGATCTGGCATTATGCCCCCACCCTAGGGTGGTACCTGATTCTGCTTCCACCATTGGGTGGTACCTGATTCTGGGGGATAAAAACAAGGGTCTGTGGAAGGCGAAGGGCTTTCTGGTGGGAACTGATGCTGAGACGTTAGACTTCAGTCTTATCCACCGAATAAAGCTAATATTTCCACAAACCTGGACTGTCTGCGTGTTGTTTACCCGCCGTTTCACCTCAGAATCGCCGGCAGACGCGTGCTCCGAGCTGGAGGGGAAAGACCTCATCCTCCATCCCTCCATTAGTCAACCTCTTCAGGGACTGACTTGCAACAGAGCTGATGGTTCATTGCCAAGGACCAGGGAATGAGCATTGCTCCTGTGGAGCAGTGTTAAGAACGACCAGGACTATATATTGAAAATGCTCTTGGCTATATATTGAAAATGTACATAACATAATACACATGTTATGTGTTGTGTGGATCAGGGTTTCATGCATGTGCTCAAGATCTTTGAGCTGCTCCATGAGCTCTGTTTTCATTTTCTTTGATATCAGTATTTGTATATTAATTGCACTGTGTTCAAATACTGTTTTGTATCATTAGTCCTATAGGTTTTTTAATATATTTAAAATTTTTATCATCTTGTCAACTAATATAAATATTTATAATGTATAGATAATAGAATATATAATTGATATTTACTGTGGAAAATTTTTCCATAGATTTATTAGTTCAAGTAGATTATGCTGTTGTTTCAATGTTCTATGTTTGTTTAAATTTTCCAGGTTGCTCTATTACTTTCTTTAAAAAGTTTATTAAAATATGTTAGATATTGGGGCCAGAGAGATAGCATGGAGGTAAGGTGTTTGACTTGCATCCAGAAGGTCGGTGGTTCAAATCCCGGCATCACATATGGTCTCCCTGAGCCTGCCAGGGGCGATTTCTGAGCATAGAGCCAGGAGTAATCCCTGAGCACTGCTGGGTGTGATCCAAAAACCAAAAAAAAAAGTTAGATACTAGTTTATGATTTTCCTCTTCTATCATTATTGTGTCCTTTAATATTATCATTAATTATTTTTGGTTAATATTAACATTTTATCCTATATTTCCTTCAGCCATTACTATTTGCATGATATAAAGTTTTGTTTTTCTGTTAATTTAACTTTAAAGATCCTAAAAGCTTAGAGTGGGATTTGCTTTTCTGAATTAATTTATACTTTTAAAATCTCCTTTAGTAGATACATTAAATCCATTTGCATTAATCATAATCAGTGCTACATTTGTATTTATTCACACTAAGTACCTGTCATGTTTTTTCCTGACTTACTTCCCACCCCTCTCTCCTCTACCTTCTGTTCTATTTCCTTATTCATTTACTCTAGGTTTTGTTTTGAAGATTATGTATTTTAATTTTTATTTAATTTATTTGCTTACTTATTACTTTGTTGAATCACTTTGAAATAATTACAAAGTTGTTCATGATTGAGTTTTATTATATGAAGTTCAACACCCATCCCTTCACTAGTGCACATTTCCTGTCACCTATGTCTCCAGTTTTCCTCCCATGCTCCCCTTCCTCTATGGCAGATATTTTCCTTCTCTTTCTCTCCCTTTCTTTTCCTTTTAAGCACTATGACTTTAATTCCTTTTAGCGCCAGCTCTTGTCCAGAGTGATCATTTCCAACTATCATTATCATAATGGTTATTTATTTTACTTTTTATTTATACTGATCTTGAAAAATGGTTTTTTATAGGAAGCGATGGTGGCAGGAACCAAGGAGGTCAGAGTATCTTAGTAATATAGAGGAATTGTATACCAAAAAATCCAAACCACATAGTCCACAGCACTAAAAACAATAAATCCAGTCTTTAACAAACAAAATAAAAAATGTGCCCATCAACATGGCAGGCCGGGGTTGTGGGAATGAGGGAAGAGGAAGTCTTAGAAACTGGGTGAAGGGAAGAAGACACTGATGGTGGAATTGGTGCTGGAACACAGTATGTTTAACACCCAAATATGAATAACTTTTTAAATCATGGTGGAGTCAAGGTCTAGATTACTTAGGCAATAAAATACATACATAAAATCATAATTTTAAAGTCCATAAGTACATATTTCTCTTGTGATAAAAATGTAATTAAAATGCCTATTTTATAATAGCTTTGTTGTATATAAGTAATTGGCTCACTAAAATAAATTAAATTTATTTGAGATAAAGATGGAAAAAAGGAAAATAAATTGCAGGATAAGGAAAACAGAGAGGAAGAAAATCATCATTTATCAAAGTATGAATTCTGCATTGTGACTAGTGACTTAATTTCAGATCACAGTTTGAATGTCTCACTTCATCATAGTGTGTTATAGTTTGAAACATGTGGATAAGCGATGTTTAATTGGATTAATAAAGATTAGTCTGTCAACTAAATAAAAAGTGAAAGTAAGTCATCAATAACTGGAGCTTTTCTACTAACCATTTGCAACTTGTCATCATCATCTCTGACTATGGCATATAGAGATGCTAGTACAGTGAGGTGTGTATAACCATAGTGATGATGATAGTGGCAACGTAGGAGAAAATTCCCCAAAAGTAATGGGTAGCAGTACTGTCCTTGATGAGCTTAAGTGGCAATTAAAAAAACCATGATTTGGACTTACTCCTTGCTCTGCACTCCAGAATCACTTTTGGCAGGTTCAGAGGACCATATCGGATGCCAGGGATCACACTTGGTTTGGACACATGTAAAGTTAGTTCACTGACTAGTATAGTACCCTCTGTACTAACTATGCTACTCCTCTATGTTTTTTTTTATTTCTGGTAAAACTGTAGAGTTATAAGTTTATGAAAAGGCTCTTTTTGTTTTGCTCATTGAAGCTTATAGTACACTTCGATGGTGGGATTATCCCTATTTCAATGGAATATTATTCACTAGGCAATCTCCAGTGGAAACAAATCCTGAGAAATGATGTACAGAACTGGGAACTAAGAGAGCAAAGGAAGAGATTGTCGCATAAAAATGGAGAGATCTTGGAATACTGGTGGATAAATTGGTATGGTAGGTCTGCAACACTAAGTGACATTAATACTATTGTAATCTTTGGTTAAAAAATGAGAATACAGTTATTCACGAACAAACCTTTGGTGGATTTTCTTTTTCATTCTTTTTCTTCTTCACCTAGTTTCCTCAAGTTTACTTTATATTTCAATCAAGTATGCAAAGCATGTTGGGACAGGAGAGATAGTATAATATGTATGGTGATTGCCTTACAGGTGGCTAACCTAGGTTTGATCCCCAGCATCCCACATAGTCCCCCCAAGTCAGCCAGGAGTAATCCCTGAGTGAAATCAGGAAATAAGACCTGAGCACCACTAGGTGTAGGCCACAAGCAAAAAATGTTATTATTACTATTCTAGCATTGTTTATAATTTAAGCTTATTTTTTATTTTGCCTTTAGTATGTTTGCCTTTTTTTTTTTTTTACCGAACCTAGCATCCTACATGCAAAGCATGTGCTCTGCTGTTGCAAGTCAGCCCCGGAAGAGGTTGACTGATGGAGGGATGGAGGATGAGGTCTTTCCCCTCCAGCTCGGAGCACGCATCTGCCACCCTGTTCAGCCAGCAGTTCTGAGGTGAAGTGGTGGGTAAACAGCTCGCAGACAGTCAGGCTTGTGGAAATATTAGCTTTATTTGGTGGACAAGACTGAAGTCCAAAGCCTCAGCATCAGTTCCAGCTAAAAGCTCCTCGCCTTCCACAGACCCTTGTTTTTATCCCCCAGAATCAGTTACCATCCAATGGTGGGATCAGGTCACACCCTAGGGCAGGGCACAATCATCAATCAGGGTCAGTAACATAATAATCCCATAAAATGTTTACATACACAACAATTTAAAAAAATTTTGAATTTGAAATGATTTATCTAAAAACTCAATTACAAAAAAATAGAAAAAAAGGTTTACCACCAATGGATTTGCTATCTTTGACTCTTATCACACTAAATTACTTAAACTTACCCCAAGGGGAAAGTTACACTGCAGCAGAAAGACATTTTAAAGAAGATATTCAAAGACAAGAAACAACCCATAAACCTATTTGGATCAAGGAGGATGAAAAATGCATAGCTGGATATCTTCTCCTGAGAGAAAGGGGTTATGCCTATGTTTCTACAAATGACAACCCTCCCAAGAAATTTTGGGTTCCATTATGCCTTGTTAGAAATAGGGCTAGCACAAATGATCAGGTTCAGACTATAAAGTCCCCTTCAGAGCAAAAACAAAATACTCAAGACATTAACAACAGTAATATTGCTGAGGTCTCCGGGGCAGGGAACAAGGATTTAGCTGTCACACACCATACATTGAATGAGACTGACGGTAGTGATAAACCCTTACATTCTGAGATGCAAAAGGAAAGACAGGAACCTGTCTTAACTGGACTACAAAATATAGAAAACTCTTGCTACATGAACTCAATATTACAATGCTTGTATAATATTTCAGATTTGACTCAGTATTTTCATCAAGATCATTATAAAAAGTATATTAACAAGAAAAATCCAATGGGGCATGAAGGTAAATTAGCCGAAGAATTTGGTCAGCTCATCAAAACCATGGGAAATGGATTTCATAGATATATTAACCATGAAAGCTTTAAAGTAACAATTGGTTTACTTAATGACCAGTTTGCTGGACACAATCAGTAGGATCCACACGAACTACTGATGTTTCTAATAGAGGGACTACATCAGGATTTGCTTGCTGTAAATCTAATGACAGACAAAACTACACATCTTATGGAAAATAAAAATTATGAACAATTTAGTCCAGAACACCAAAAGGCTCACAAATCTATTATTTATGATCTCTTTCAAGGACAATTCAAATCTATACTACAGTGTCTCACATGCCACCAAAAGTCTGAGGTTTATGAGACATTTGTTCGTCTCTGGCTGTTACATCTACAGATAAATGTACATTACAGGAATGCCTCTGAATTTTTTAAAGAAGAGTTAAGGGATGACAACGAAGTTCAGTGCAACAGCTGCAAAACTAGAAGAGATTTTTCAAAGAAAACATATTTATGGAAACTGCCACCAGTACTTATGATACACTTGAAACGTTTTGCTTTTGATGGCAAACAAATAAAAAAAATTGCACACTTATGTGGATTTTTCTTTAGAAGACCTCAATTTAGTAGAATTCACTTCAGAGAATAAAAGCAAGATTAAGAAATACAACTTATCATCAGTGTCAAACCATTATGGACACTGTACTTCATACTGTAAAATTGCTGCAAAACAACACTGGATCAATTTTGATGACAAGGAGATCAAAAAGTCCCTAATACATTGGTGAAATCCACAGCAGCATACATCCTGTTTTATACTTCTTAAAGATCTACACTGAACACCAGATAATCATTTCACTTCCTTAACGGTTGCTATTAATGCTCTATGATTCTTTCCACAAGCATGATCAATGAATAGGATTAAAAATTATGGACCCCCCAATGTGTTTCCTTGTATGGTGGATTTATGTCTTAATTTCATTATTGCTCTAGGTCTCAGTTAATCATGAAATCTTACAATTTAATTTAGTCAAGGTTCACCTGAAAGAAAAATTTCTTATATTAATGTTGTTTTTCTTTCTAGATATACTCATTTAACGACATTCACTCTTTTTATTTTAACATCATTGCTTTGTTTCCCTCAATTTAAGTTTTAAGACACTGACATAATGATAATTTTTAGGTGGACTTTCTTCACAGTGCATCTCGCCTATGATTGACTATCATAGAGTTACTGTTATACAATAATTTTGTATATATATATATATACTGTTATACACTTATAGTAGAGTTTCCCATGTTTGTATTATGCATGGAATTTTCTTTCAGATCCGCTCTGCCATTAAAATTTCTTTTTTGAATTTGAAATGATTTATCTAAACAGTTGCCAGCTATTACATTTTAAAGAGCTTTTAGTTGATTCAGCTGAATTCTTTTTTCTTTTGCTCCATTTTGGATCCTTTCCAACAAATATTTTTTGGTATGAGTGAGTGTTATGGTCATATTTTTTGTGAAGTCTGTATGTGTATATCTTGTTCAGTGTCTGTTTTGCATATTTTGTATATATTTCCCCTTTTCCTAACTTTATCTTCCCCAATTTAGTCTTCCTTATCCTTCCTTCTCTCTTCCTAGTCCTTAAAATTTAATTTTCAGGATTCCCTTCACGTGTGCAACTTATCTCCTTCACCCACAACTACAAGCCTCCTGATCTCAGCCTGAGGAAGAAATCCATGACTGTTGGAGTTTTGTACCATGTTTGCTGCAAACTTGTTGGAAATGAAGCCACCTGGAATTTGTGTCACAATATAACCCCAGAGAAATGATCATGGATAAGACCCACAGTCTCTGGATCCCAATTAAACTATGCTATCTAAATTTCTGGTTTTCCATCTACATACACAGTGCTATTGTTGACCATTTCTACAATGGCTACCCCAAGATTGCACCGATCCCAAAGGAAATGTAGAAGCCCAACCAACTCATGATGGTAATGATGTAACGCTTGGGGATGCCCCAAAGCATGGATGACTGTACTGGCCTTCCTTCTTCATTCAGCTTGATGTTATCTTCTGTACCAGGCTTCAACCCGCTATTCCATACCCATCAAGTGTCTTTTGCCAGTCTTTTCAAAGTTCCAGACCCCTCATCTTTACAGATTGGTATTGGACTCTGTAGAAATTTCACCTTTTGTATTTTTCTCATAATTGTAATCCTTTGAATTTATATTTGGTACTACACTTCTTTTGACTATTGTAATTAATGTTTTTCTATTTTAGTTTTTAATCTTAGGAATTGATGTTGTATTACATTAGGGTTTTGCTTTCTTGACTTTAGGTTAGTGGGTTAGATATTGTTATCTATAATTTCCTAAATGATATTTTTGTCTGTTCTCAGGGTTTTTATGCGTGGGCGCATCATAGGCAAAATACTAGGTTCATAGGAGGTTCCATTCATTTTGGATGGACCCTCAAGTTGTTTATTTACACAGGGAGGGTCTCTGCCTTAAACACTTTGTTTGGTTTGTGACTTAAGCTTCCATCTATAAATAATCGACTGTATTGGTACATCAATTTCGGACATCATATGGACTTCAGCCTGGATTAAGAACTTGGATTAAGGGGCCGGAGAGATAGCATGGAGGTAAGGCCTTCTGCCTTTCATGCAGAAGGTCATCGGTTCGAATCCCAGTATCCCATTTGGTCCCCTGGGCCTGCCAGGAGTGATTTCTGAGCATAGAGCCAGGAGTAGCCCCTGAGCAATGCCAGGTGTGACCCAAAAACCAAAAACCAAAAAAACAAACCAAACAAACAAAAAAGAATAACTCCACATTATTCTATTATGTTATGGGTGATTGTCCTTCCACTGTAACTTTACCTTGTCCTCTTTCTTTGCATCCTTGTTCTCATAATTAAAAATAAAAAAATTAATTAAAAAAAAGAAAAAAAAAGAACTTGGATTAAGTTCAGAAGCTTATTGATCATCATTGCAGTGACCCCCCACTGTGCAGGGGGTATATGCTTCTTCCTCCAAAATAAGGGCCTAATTAAATGCCCTCAAAGATGGGCTTTCTGGTCTACCTGGACTTGAATGAAAATGGGTCCGGAGAGATAGCATGAAGATAAGACGTTTGCCTTTCATGCAGAATGTCATTGGTTCGAATCCTGGTATCTGCTAAGAGCGATTTCTGAGCGTGGAGCCAGGAGTAACTCTTGAGCGCTGTCAGGTGTGACCCCAAAACCTAATACCAAAAACCAACAACAACAACAACAACAAATAAAGAAAAGGTGCTTCTTCTCGCCTTTCACAATCTTTCTGGCGTCTCTTCGAAGGATCTATGTACGTCTTAGATTTATCTTCTCAGGAGCTTGTAGTTGATTCCTTGATACATGTTTCTGGTTTTAGACACCCTGTGTTTAGGTTAAAAGTTTTTCTTTACATTTTCCTATGATGTGTTTATGCAAACAGCTGCTCTTTTATTATTGACTAGTTTTTCCTTTAATAATTGCAGACAATATTGTTTGTTTACTAAAAACAAACAGGGGAATTGTTGTGTATGTAAACATTTTATGGGATTATTATGTTAGTGACTCTATCCTGATTGGTGATTGTGCCCTACCCTAGGGTGTGACCTGGCATTCTGCCCCCATCCTAGGGTGGTACCTGATTCTGCTCTCACCATTGGGTGGTACCTGATCCCACCATTGGGTGGTACCTGATCCCACCATTGGGTGGTACCTGATCCCACCATTGCGTGGTACCTGATTCTGGGGGATAAAAACAAGGGTCTGTAGAAGGCGAGGGGCTTTTGGCTGGAACTGATGCTGAGGTTTTTGGCTTCAGTCTTGTCCACCGAATAAAGCTAATATTTCCACAAGCCTCGCTGTCTGCGAGCTGTTTACCCACCGCTTCACCTCAGAACCGTGGGCTGAACAAGGTGGCAGATGTGTGCTCTGAGCTGGAGGGAAAGACCTCATCCTTCATCCCTCCATCAGTCAACCTCTTCAGGGGCTGACTTGCAACACTCTGCTTTCCCTTTGGCCCAAGAAATCTAGAATATTTTCTTAAAAGATAATATAAAAATCATGATGTACAATGTATAGCCATTTTTTTTAAGGGGAGGCCACACCTGGCAATGCTTAGGGGTTACTCCTGCCTCTACACTCAGGTATCACCTCTGGCAGTGCTCAAAGAACCATATGAGATTGCCGAGGCTCGAACCTGGTTGGCCACATGTAAGGCAAGCACACTACTGGCTGTGCTATATCTCAGCTCCTATGCCTGCTTTTCTAATACTGCAAAAAGAAAATTTAAATTGTTTGCATGAGTTTGAAGGTATAGTAACCTAAAAGTACTTATTCAAATTCTATCTTTTTATTTAGTCAACCTGATAAGTTGCTTAATATTGAGTCTTGTTTCTTCTCTAAGACTAAAATTGTGGGATCAGAATTTAACCCTAAATTCTGTGTTGTTTATATATATTTAACCAGGTGCCTAAAATCCCTGAGAACTTGGTTTGTACAAGTCACTGATTTTGAACTCTGTTGCTGTATCTGATTGCTCATGTAATATTAAACCCTGATTCAGCCTTAATTTCAAGAAATATGAAACAAATTCTGTAAAGGAGAATTTTGAGAACTGCTGAACTATTGAATGTAGTTTTACTTTACAGTGAATAAATATTCTGGTATTTTAAAATTCAATTGTTATACTTTAAAAATGGTCAATAGTGGTCAGCATAATATAATACACATTCCACTTTGTTTTATCATATCCTAATTTATGCCTGTCACTCATTTAAAATATTCTGAGAAATTACCTTTTACCCTTTACATTTATTTTTCTCTTCTACATCTTACATCTGATTTTAGCAGTTAATAGTATATATGACCCTAAGTTCTAAATATGGAAATGATTTCTCCCTTCCTTCCTTCCTTCCTTCCTTCCTTCCTTCCTTCCTTCCTTCCTTCCTTCCTTCCTTCCTTCCTTCCTTCCTTCCTTCCTTCCTTCCTTCCTTTCTTCCTCTTTTTCTTCCTTTCTTCCTCTTTCTTTCTGCCTCTTTCTCTTTCTTTCTTTCTTTCTTTCTTTCTTTCTTTCTTTCTTTCTTTCTTTCTTTCTTTCTTTCTTTCTTTCTTTCTTTCTTTCTTTCTTTCTTTCTTTCTTTCTTTTCTTTCTTTCTTTCTTTCTTTCTTTCTTTCTTTCTTTCTTTCTTCTTTCTTTCTTTCTTTCTTTCTTTCTTTCTTTCTTTCTTCTTTTCTTTATTTTTTCTATGTTTCTTGAACAACCAACAGTGCTCCTGGATTTCTCCTGACTCTGTTCTCAGAAATTACTTGAGGGGCTATATGGGTCATCTGTATGCAAGGTAGAAGCTCTATCTTCTGTGCTATCATTCTGGCCCATTGAAAGTTATTTTCAATTATATATTTTTTCATAGGCAATTTATCCTCTATTCTATTGAATTTATTGTTCCACTTCTGACTCCATCCACAATAATATCCGCCACCCCACCCCCCGCCCCGATCCTCTGCAGTCCTTGGAGGAAGTTGTATCTTCTTCGTTGGCCACTACAAAACCTCTTGCCTTGGCAACATGAGCTAAATAGAAGCTGCTGTGAAATATTTCAGTGTACTTGGATAGTGAATGAAACTAAAGAAGCAGTACCCTTGTTCACTTCTGGTAAGAATATAGACTGGTTCTGTATTTTTGTAAAATAATATGGTTATTCCTCAAAAACCTAGAAATTGAGCTCCATATGGCCCAGCAATACTACTCTGAGAAATATATCCACTGAGGCTCCGAAACACAATTCAGAAAAGGCATCTGCACTCCCTATGTCCATTGAAGCACTGTTCACAATAGCCAGAATCTGGAAATAATTCAAGTGTCTGATAAAAGATAAATGGATAAAAAAAATCGGTACATCTACACAATAGAATACTATGCAATTGTTAAGAAAAGTGAAGTCAATAAATTTGCTTATGCATAGATGGATATAGAGTATTCTGTTGAGCAAAATGAATCAGAGGGAGAGGGATAGATATAGAATGACTGCACTAATTTATGCAATTTTAAATAAAAGGATAGTATGGTAATAATACCCCCAAGACTATGGTGATAAGGGCCAGGGGGACTGGTTGGTTCATGGTAAGAACTTTGTCACAAGGAGTTGAGGCATACAATAGGCTAGAGAAGAAAACTGCTATGCAAATGATTACTCTGGACAAGAACTGGGTGCTAAGAGGAGACAAGAGAAAGAGATATAGAGATAGAGAGATAGATATATAGATAGAAAGACAGATATATACAGAGAGAGTTGTCTGCCATAGAGGTAAGAGGTAGGCAGGGGAGAATATAGAGGTAGGATCTGAGGAAAATTGAGGAAAGGAGATGTGCACTAGTGAAGGGTATTGTACATGCATGACTAAAACTTATGAACAACTTTGTAACTGTATGGAAAAAGTTATTAAAAAAGAAAAACAAAATGACTACGCTAAAAAAAGAAAAGTTTACTAAAATTTTATGGTAGAAGTTCACCAAATTAAGATGTCATTTCCCCCAAAAAATGTCTTTTAAAAGTATATTTGTGATGCTTGAAATTAAAATTCAGAATTGGTCTTCTAGATAGTGCATTTTGCCATACTATACTCCATGGACTATTTACTTATCCATACTTAACTCCCAAAACACATTTCAAAGTAAATCCAATCCAAATATGCTATGATTAACTACTCACTATTTTGACAGTAGCTATTTAAATGTGCTCTTCTCTATCTAGTTGCTGCATACACTTTTTTCCTTAGTTGATTGAATTTCAGAAGTTTTTGTTTATTTGGAATTCAAACTTGACTGTACTTAGGGCTTACTCCTGGCACTGCACTTGGAGATTACTTTTGATGAGTTCACGAAATTATCTGGGTCAGTCCTGTACAAGGCAACTACCCTAACCACTATTTTATTTCTCTAGCTTTTGAATTTAAGTTTTCTTGATGAAAAAATACTTCATTTAGCAAAATTAGGAAAGGAAGAGTTCCATGGCAAGTGAATTTTCTAGGAAACTGACCTATATTTATGTTTGTACACCTATTTTCTTTAAGATCTATATAAAAATACTTAGACCATCATTTGTCAAGATGATCAGAGATTGATTTACTACTATTCCATTAAATGCATTTGATATTACTTTTTCATCCTAATCAAATAAATATTCATTGGACTCTTACTATGTTTGTGAATTGGATGGATAAAAAGGTGAATGAAAAGAGCTGGAGAGAACATGAAGTAAAGCACTTACAGGCATTTATTCAATCAAGGTTCCATCTTCCACACCAAATATTGTTCCCCCAGATCATGGCAGTAAAGATCCATAAAAGAATTAAGCCTGAGAAACCACTGGGTGTGGATTTACAGCAAAAACAAACAAAAAAGAGAAGTCACTAAGATGGTAACAGGAGATTCTTAATTCCTCTCCTCTCACACCACACTAAATACGCAAATGCTTACAGATCAAGTTTTGATGAGAAATTTAAAAAATTTAATTGATTACTCATTTTGGAGTTGAGAAATACCACATGAAAAGGATTTGAGGAAGAATGAGACACACATTTGCCAGAAAACAAGGATGTTCAGTATAGCCATTCAGGAAGATCAGGAAGTAGCCCTTTCCCAACTTTTATGATCAAGATATTATTAAGATTTTGCCTGAAAGTGATTTGACCTCATTACCATTTATTTTGCATGTAAAATGCTCTGAGTTGAGATGACTTATGTATAACTATTTTTACTTGACTGAATTAGTTGGCAGTGTTTTCTAGTCACATTCTCCTATATAGTGCATAGAGCTACATAACAACTGCATTGAACTTTATTTGATAAGTGTCATCTACTCAAATTTCTGATCTTGTAGGGTTTTATTCAGATTTTCACAGATGATAATTCCTTGTAAACCGTATTTTAGATAAATGACTTTAAATGACCCTAATCTTATTTATATGCATGATTTCAATGCTCTTCCTGCCCTAAATATTAATATTAGTTCACAACATCCAATTTTCTTGAACCTACTCCAAAAATTTTCAGGGCTTTTAATTATTGCAAATGTGCATGATTAATAAGGTTTACTGAACCTCAATGAAAATGGCAAATGCAATGCTTCAGGAAAGCTAGGAAAAGCCAAATTTCTATCTCTTATCTCCTAGGAAAATGATACTTATTTTAGGAAAGGGCTGAATATTTCCAGTGGTCAGGTAAGAGATAAATGAACTATGGAATTAAAATTTAAAATTCACAGCATGAATCTGAATATTAGAGAATAACTCATACACAGACCCTTCTGATGTTTAACAGAGAGAAGCATTTAATTTGCATATCATTAGATATTGGAAATCAGATAGGTTTCTATTTCTACTTTCCTAATAAAAAAAGACCTTTATCAAATTAAATTTGAATATTTTAAAATTATTTATTTAAAGAAAATGTATCACATTGTTGGCATAACTGATGATGAATCATATTTAAGAAATACCTTCTCTCCGTATTTTCCGGCATATAAGACGACCCTTAAATTTACAGTTAAAACATAGGTTCAAATATGACTTCCTCTCTGACTCTGGCCAATCTGAGCAGGCTTTTTATAGTGTAAATTCGGGTGTTGAACATTGTATAATTTGCATGCATAAAAAGCCTGCTTGAATTGACTGAGTGAGAGAGGCGGTCTGAGCAGCCTTGCAGTGATTGGTGCAGGATAGAGTTGGAAAATTTGTTTCGTGGCAATATCCAGACAATTTTCATTTAGCAGCATATAGAAAGGTTTTTCGGGATATACTCGGTGTATAAGACGACCCCCGGATTTTCAGTTGACTGTTTTTCATTTCAAAAGTCATCTTATACGCTGGAAAATATGGTACTTTATATTGTGACAAACAATAAGTTTCTTATTTACAAAAGTTCTAAGAAGTGATTGTAAAATGATTTCACTCAGTAAAGCTAGTGGAAACATTTTGTTTTTATCAATTGGGATAGGGATACTATACACTATATTTCAAGAACATGGTAGATTCATGAAGCACATTTCTTATTTAAGCAGACATATAAAAAGCCTTATGGCATACAAGTAGAAAATCAATTAGTATAATTATTTTCAATTTCAACTTTTTCTCTGTTTCTTGTATCTTTAAAAATAGATTATTCCCCAGGACTTAAAAAACATTCTTTCAAGAGGAAGTTATCACACCATTCTTCTCTGCTGTACTTAAGTAAAATAATGGAATCAACCTAGGTGTCCAACCACAGATGAATTGGTTATGATGGATATGATATATATATACATATATATCTTTATATAATGGAATACTATGCAGCTGCAAAAAACAATAAAATCAAGTTATTTACTACAACTTGATTAGACATGGACTATCTCATGTTGAGTGAAGGAAGCCAGAGGAATAAAGACAAACACAGGGTGATTATATTTATTTGTACTATATAGAATAACTTGATGAGAAAATGTTATGTAGTAAAGGGGGATGCCTCGATTATCCTTAACCCCAGAGTTTAGGGAGGGAAAGGACAGAGAAGGAAAGAAACCAAGGCAGGAAGGAAGAAGATGAGAAAGGAAAGCACTAAGGGAAAAGATGTCAGGGCTTTGGTTGATGATGTGGAAGAGTGGCAGAGCTATAAACCCAAAGCACAGACACTACAATGCTTAAAATATGAGATCTAAGCTGCAACCATCAAACTTTGTAATGTGCCTATTGAGGTAGCAGGTGGAATATGACTGGAAATTAGGGAATATTAGGGAATATGAGTGCTGGGAGTTGACATTGGTGGTGGATTGGTGTTGAAATAGTATATGCCTAGCACTCAATTATCAGTAACTTTGAACATCATGGCTTTAAAAAAAAATAGGGGCCGAACTGATAGCACAATGGCAGGGCGTTTGCCTTGCACACAGCAGACCCAGGACAGACGGTGGTTCGAATCTCGGCATTCCAAATGGTCCCCCTTGCCTGCCAGGAGTAACCCCTGAGCACTGCCAAGTGTGACCAAAACAAACAAACAAACAAACAAAAATAGATTAGACCCCAAATATCTAGAAGTACAGTACAAAAAAGGTATCTCCTATGTTCCTTGCAGCATTGTTCACAATAGCCAATGGGAGCAATCAAAGTGCCCAAGAATGAAGAAGCTATGGTGTGTGTGTGTGTGTGTGTGTGTGTGTGTCTACACAATGATATACTACTTAGCTTTCAGAAAAACGAATTAATGAAATTTTCTGTTATATTGATGGATCTGGAGAATACCATGTTGAGTGAAATGAGTCAGAGGGAATGGTACGGACACAATTATTTCACTCATAGATATATAAGGAAAATAATAATGGAATAATTACCTTTCCACCTCCATTTTATTCTTCTTAAACTAAACCTATGTTATATGTATTACATGATATATTATGCTACACATACAAAGATCATTTTAATAATGGTATCATCTATTGCTTTATACACTAGTTTTATGATTACCTTATATTTGTCATTTAAGATGTATTCAATTTTCACTATTAGAAATAAAGTTTAATAAAGATATTTGCATACAAATTATTAAATTTCATGTTTAGAATGAAAAATTTCAGGCCAAGAGTTCATGATATAATTTAGCATTTGTGTTAAACAGTGCCATTAGATAGTCTAATATAATTATAGATGGTATTCAAAGTTTAATTTTATACACTATGCTATATATTAAATGTTATTTAGAGAAAAAGGTAATTAGATTACAATTTTTGTAGTCACATTTTAATGATGACACATTCATATAATTCCAGATGGTATATTTTACGTCTAATATAATTAACTTTGATTTTTGGTAGAATTTCAGCGCCAGAGAACTAACTAGTAAAGCAAGTAGGGTTCTTTCCTTGCATGTAGGCAACCAGGACTTGATTCTCAGCACCTCATAAGGTCTTTTGACTGCACGAGGAGTTATATCAGAGTAGAAAACCAGGAGTAATTCCTGAATTTCACTGAACATTGACCAAAAACTGATGAAAGAGAGAAAGAAAGAAAGAAAGAAAGAAAGAAAGAAAGAAAGAAAGAAAGAAAGAAAGAAAGAAAGAAAGAAAGAAAGAAAGAAGAAAGAAAGAAAGAAAGAAAGAAGAAAGAAAGAAGAAAAGAAAGAAAGAAGAAAGAAAGAAGAAGAAAGAAAGAAAGAAAGAAAGAAAGAAGAAGAAAGAAAGAAAGAAAGAAAGAAGAAGAAAGAAAGAAAGAAAGAAAAGAAAAGAAAGAAAGAAGAAAGAAAGAAAGAAAGAAAGAAAGAAAGAAAAAAAGAGGGAGAGAAAGAAAGAAAGAAGGAAAGAAGGAAAGAAAGGAAGGAAGAAAGAAAGAAAGAAGAAAAAGAAAGAAAGGAAGGAAGGAAGGAAGAAAGAAGAAAGAGAAAGAGAAAAAGAAAGAAAGAGAAAGGAAGAATGAAAGAAAGAAAAAGAAAGAAGAAAGAAGAGAGAGGAGAAAGAAAGAAAGAAAGAAACAAAGAAGAAAGAAAGAAAAAGAAAGAAAAAATAAAATTTCAGTTTCTTGTAGCATTTATACATTCATATTTTTGTCCAATTTGTTCGATTAAATTGAGGGACCTTAATAGGAAATCTGTTATTTAGCCTCCTCTTTTGGAAAATAAAGATCAGCTGAATTAGCTTGTGCTTGTAGCTGGAACTGCTTAGATGTGGACAAGTTGTCACCAAACTTCTTTTTGACTATTCAAATTGGGGTGGTGTGTGTGTGTGTGTGTGTGTGTGTGTGTGTGTGTGTGTGTGTGTGTAGTAATCTTAAATATCTGAACAACAACAAGTACGAATTTAGCCTTGCTCTAACATGTAAATTTGAATATCTGTGTTGTAAGAATACCTTAATCTTTTAAGATAAGGATTAATATGTTGTAGAAAATGAAGGTAAACAAAACATTAAAAAATCTGCCTTATTGAGGAAAATGTGGACCAAGTTATGCTAATAATTAAAGCGAAGAATATAAAGTATTGTGAGAATTTAATGGTTGTTTCTAAAAGTCATGACATTTTTGTTTGATATATTCAGCCTAATTTATATGTAAATACAGGCCCCGAAGTATTAGTTAGACATTTAAGGCTTGTGTTAAAGGCTTATTCTGAGAAACCAATGTGTATTTCTTCTTAAAGACTGTGCTTAGAAGTATACTTAAAATGTATTTTAATATGCATATTTTAAAAAAGAAAGAAAAAATAGTGATTTTGGAAATTTTTTGTTCAAAATAGGTTTTCAAATGTTTGAGGTATGTGATTAAAATCAATTTTACTGCTAACTTTTGCATCTAGGCTGGAGTTTTATAAAAGAATTGGCAGAAAAGGGTTTAAAGGAGAATTTTGTTGACTTGAGCATGTTATGAAGTCCTTTACTTTTATATGAGTACCTGATTCTATGTCTTAACTCCAAACTTTCTTGAGGCATACTGGAGACATTCTGCTGAATTCTGAACAATTTGAAACACAGATATAGAAAAATTCTATTAAGCTATGATCATTTGAGCAAGCCCTCTTATGCTGAAAATGTAAAGATTTGGATCAATCATAGAGTGTGGACATCTCATTTAGTTTGATGTTTCTAAACCATTTCCACGGAATGATAAAACATTAGATTTATTAGCATTTAATGTTTTCATTATTCACTACAACCAGCTATTAATTCATTCTCCCATGTGTGAGCTCTTCATATTTGTAAAATGCATGATTATAAAATATGTATTTGAGTTCATTTGTCATTCAGCCTATTGTAGCTCTCAACAGTTTTTGCATATCCCCAGAAAACCTTTATTTGTGATGTACAGACCTGCAACTATAAATCTCAGAAATGATATGTTTCATTGATAGGCTAATGATATTAATATTTTTAAGAAATAGAGCATAATATTAACAACAAATTTTTATTCTAGAAACCATACTGTGAACATGCTTATTAAGACACACATGTTGAAAAATCACCTAAAAAGTTAAAGCTATGTTTACATAGTCAAGAAATCTAAAATTAGTATTACAAATACCACCTGTGCCTTAAGCTTTACTCAAATAGAAAGAAGCAAATTTCAGAAGTCTGGGATGGGGGTGGTGGTGGATAAAGGCAGGTACTTAAGAAATAAAGTTTAACTGGAAATTAAAAAAGCCAGAAGGACATCATGACCCTGCATGGCCATAATTAATAGTAAAGCCTTCCATAGTGACTTCTGAGGTTTGTTCTTTTATCTACAGGCTGCAGGCTGAAGACAGACAGCTTTGGAATACAGATATAATCTAACTTGTCCATATTTTAGGGGATAACGAGGGTGCTAAACAGGTTATAATTTTGGCTGCCAAATGTCCATGAACTAGAATTTTACCAGTGTCATGCTTCTGCAAGACATTTTTCTCTTTTTTAATAGACAAGATTTTCTTGGGAAATTGGAAAGTGCTAATAAATTTTCAATCTTTGTTAAATGTTACACAAGTTTGTAGCAGCTAAGAATTTTTCCAAATGCAGCAAGAAGATAATTGAAGACTAATCGTTATTAAAGGATTATTTGGTTTCATGAAAATTTTACAGTGGAGTTCCTTTGGTTGTTCAACAATTTATCAGAGAGGCTGAGGAGAAGGAGAGAAAAGGCTGCAGGGATAATGCCTAAAGTGTTAGGAATATTAACATCAGGCAATCTACTGGAGATGTAAATAAGAAATGTTTGAAATAAAGTGGGAGGATCACCTTGGGCTTCTGCCCAATATTTCAGGACCTCATTTGTTTGTTTTTAATTTTATTTTAGGAATTGTGTTCTACATTATTGATCATGGCAGGGCATTATATATGAAGTATTCCAACGCAACGCCCTTAAAGCTTCCCTCTATCAGCATTATATTATTGTTCCCCCATCTCTTCTCCACTTAATCTACAGTTATTGATGCTTCCTACTAAAGGCCACCTTTGGGTTTTTGTTGCTTTTGAGTATTTGTTGTTTCCATACTAGGTTTCTTTATATAGCACATATGAGGGAGATAATTCTTTACCTGTTCTTCTAACTTCAATCAGCTTGCTACTCTTTAGAATTATCCATTTAGCAGCCAATTTCATGATTTCTCCTTTTTTACAGCCTAGTAGCAGTCTATTGTGTATATGTATACATACATATATTTATATATACCATCATTTCTTTATTCAAGAATCTGTTATTAGATATTAGAGTTATGTCCAGATTTGACTATTATTATTATTATTATTATTATTTGGTTTTTGGGCCACACCCGGCAGTGCTCAGGGGTTACTCCTGGATGTCTGCTCAGAAATAGCTCCTGGGTCCTGGATCGGCTGCTTGCAAGGCAAACACCACTGTGCTATCTCTCCGGGCCCCAGATTTGACTGTTATGAATAGGGTTGCAATGAATATAGAAGTGCAAATGTTTTATTTTTCTGAATAGAGTTTTGGGGTCCTTGAAACAGAAGCAAGGTACATAAATGACCTAATGCCAGCACTTCCTGGCTTCTTCCTTTACCTTTAGAGTCAGAGCCATCATAATTATATTATTGTTTGGACTTAAAACTTGCTTTCAGCCTGAATTATTTTTGACTTATAATGGCTGCTTTTAAATTGCCTTTGTCTGATAAAGGAGTGAAGTTTTGTTGGTTTGGCTTCCCATGATAAATCTTTCGTTTGCAAAAACAAATAAATCTCAAATAACTTCTCTTGTGAGTTCCAAGTTAGTCGAGACAAATTCTCACTAAATCTTTAATAGAAATCAAATACCTAACTTTTTAAACTGAATGAGGATTTGTTTTTACCTGAGGACTCATTGCCTCTCTCAGCTGGAAAAGCAAATAATAATCAATACTATTTTTGTAAGGAGGAGGTTGGAGGAAAAAATTTTGACTGGTTTTGTCCAAGAATGAACAAAAATTAGCAAAACCTAAAATCTATATCTTATTCTTTTCATGAAAATACAAACATATTCTTAAGGATAATAGATCATTGTATATCAATAACACAAATTTTATTTGTGCAATGAATAAATTTCCCCATGGATTTTCCCCTGAAAAATATGGAAATAAAGTCTGAATTATTTTTTTACATAAGCTAATTCTCTTTATTAAGAATTTCTTAACTCAGCTTACTCTTTATGCCCCTATTCTTTCTTAAACATGTATCTCTTCTTTCTCTCCTCCCTGCTTTTTACCTCTGTCTCTCTGCTTTTTCCACACTGAAGAAGTCTGTGTTCTTTTTTTTATTTTTTTTATTTATTTTTTTTAATTATTTTTTTATTATTTTAATTATGACAACAAAGATGCAAAGAAAGAGGACAGGGTAAAGTTACAGTGGAAGCCCAATCACCCATAAACAGGATTCTCAGTAGTCCCATCGATGATATCCCAGCCTTGAACTTTCAGCCAAAGAGCATTAAGAAAAACAAAACTGAACCCATGTACAATACAATTACTTTGTCCCTCAAATCCCCAGTTGTAGTACATATTGTTTCTTAGCAGCACACCATATAGTCTAAAGATATTAGACTTATGTAACTCTTTAAACATTGAGGGCAAAGTACATTTATCTAGTTCCATGCACATGCTTACTAGTTTAAGTTAACCTCAAAAGTTTTAATGGGTTGTTTTTCTTTTTTCTTTTTTTTTTTTTTTTTAGTTTTTGGGTCACACCCGGCAGTGCTCAGGGGTTACTCGTGGCTGTCTGCTCAGAAATAGCTCCTGGCAGGCACGGGGGACCATATGTGACACCGGGATTCGAACAAACCACCTTTGGTCCTGGATCGGCTGCTTGCAAGGCAAACACCGCTGTGCTATCTCTCCGGGCCCATGGGGTTGTTTTTCTTAAGGATTGGAGTCAAGGGAACATAGGCCCACCAAAACATAAGGGACATGGAAAGACAAATTATGGTCTAAATACATGGAGACCCTACACCTGAAGTTTCCTGGCACAGGACTGACTCTAGGCTCCAGGCAAACTAGTTTGTCCAATTCAAGTCATCGTCTGTAGTGGCAATACACCTCCATTCCTCACATAGTCTCTGTTGTTGGTATCATGCTTCTGTATTAAAGATCCTGGAGTCTGCATATCCCATATTGCAGTCAGGATGGTGCAGAGCATCCTCTCGTTTCAACTCACACTTAAGGGGCAATAGAGAGAACCATGTCCTGTAGAGCAGGTCATTGTTGTTGTCATGTCTTCTCACAGGTCATTGTTGTTGTCACATCTTCTCAGTATAAACGGAAGTGTCTTTTAAGGAGGTCGATGTCACACCCTTGGTGGTGTCTTTCCTGGTAGAGGACTGCTTCCAACTGTTGCTATAAAAGACCTTGGATGTTTTGTAGATAGCTTGCCTGGTTCCAGCGTGAATGGAGAATGCCCATTCATCTGAGGCCTGTGCCAGGTCATTATATCAATATTCAGGGTGTAAGGTACATTGTAATGAGATTTATTAGATAATAACTAATTTGTATGTATAGTGTTTTCCCATTTTAATGTGTCTATGCAAACAAGGATCAATGCCATGAAGCGTTATTGGTGCATCTGGAGGCAATAGGAACAAGACCAGCAATTTCCATGACATAGTTCAATCATAGGCATCAAACTGAGGGACAGTTCCACCAACAATCCTTACTGAACAGCTTAAAAAGAAAAGACAAGATGAAAAGTGGATAGAAACATCATGGTAGAAGAATATATAGAGAGTTACAGCAGTTAAAGAAAATAATCATAAAATATTCAAAAGATATATGTGTTCAATATGTGTTCGATTTGTGTCCTTCTAAATAGTTCTGGGATTTGGAAGATCTACTGTATGTCTTTGTGTTCTTTTTTTTAAATGTAGTCCTCTTTTTCTTTTTCCTCATATCTTTCTAAGTACATTTCATTGAATAAAAACTCTCTTCATTAAAAAAATTCTTATCTTACATATGCAAAAATAGAATTTGCACACATCATTCTAAGAAAAATCCATGCAAAATGGAAAAGGTCTGATTCTTTCCAGAATGCTATGGGTTAGAAAGACAAAAATTTATTTACCTTTAACTTCATTTTAAAACTGTTTCTCCCAACAATAATCATTATCACTTGTGTTGATTGTAGTTTACTGTGTTGCTGATAGCAAAGCTGAATTCACTCTTGATGAGACCGGTGTGTCCTAATAATTGAAAATAGGTTATTATGGAACCAAGTCTTGCACTAATAGTCACTGGGTGATAGGGCTAAGTATTGTTTTACAATCTTCCTGGAATGTAGTGCTATTTTCAGAGTTGTATTTTGAGACTTTCAATTTGTGTATTTTATTCTACCATTTCTAGAGGAACCTGGTCTGCATATCCATAATTTTAAATAATGGACCGCAGTTTAATATCAATGCATAGTGCTGTTGGGTGACAGGGCAGTACCAAGTGTTAAATATTGCTTCGGGAAAAATGTATTTACACACATGCTGACAGTTCATTTCCAGGTGGAAGTCTCATGTCTAGTCTGTGCAAAGCAGCTTCAATCTTCCCACTGTGAAATTTTAGACAGCTTGTCTGCAGAGGCTCTGCCAGGCCTATTAATATTTATACATTCCATTCACACTCCAGTCAGAGCATATAAGTTGCAGATCTTTCTGATTTGGAAGCTATTAAGATTCATGACCCCTTTAGCTATTTACTTCGTGTGGTCCAGGTGCCTCAGCAATCAGCTTATACTTAAGAAGAAAGCACAAATCATTACTGTTCAAATATTGTCCTGTATTATGACCATTTGTAGTCCATCAAAGGGGTGTTAAGAGCTCTAATGCATTCATTTATCTCAGAGACACAGGTTATTAGATTAAGCATTCTTCTCTTGAAAAAGGATAGAAGTATTAACTTATGCCCAAAATTGTGTGTTTAATTCCAAATTAGTGACTCTGATTGAAGTTTCATATGTCATTAAGAAGTAATATCTAATCCATTTTTCTTTTTGAAAGCAGACATCGAGTGAACAAATAATGAAGATGATGAAATGAATGGAATAGGACAAGTAGAAAAAAATGTTTCTCTTCAGAGGAGAGCCAAATGCAGTTCCCCACTACCATAGCAGTAGATTTTTCCACTTTAGGGAAATTTTAGGGGTCAGCACATCTGGCGGGCAATGGATAAGACTCCCCCTGGGGAAACCACCTTCACTATCATGGTATCTCTCTTGCCAGGTAAGTATAGAATAATCAACTGTCTAGGTGTATACTAATCCTGTCTCTCAAGAAATTCTATTCTCCGAATATATTAAATTTTATTTAATATATATTTATTTAATATATTATTTTATTTAATATATTTCACAAAAGGCTGTGAAATTGAGATATGTTTTTCATTAAATCAGTGAGATTAGTCAGTATGTTTTATTGCTACCGAGCCATTTAATCCTATTTTGTGAAAACATTCTGTTAGGAAAAATGAGAACAGTAGAGAAAAATTGGGGAAAAAGAGAGGAAGGGAATTTCTATAGGCTCAGTGTTTACTATGGGCTATCTTACACTTACTAATTGATTTTAACCATACTATGCACTGATATTGGTGTGATTATATCCATTAGCTTACCAGAAATAGAATTTTAGAGGTCAGACAAATACCTTGCTCAACACCATACATTTCACAGATTTGCTGTTGTTACTTCAAATATTTTGTTTGTGAGATGCTATTTTATCTATTTTCTCATAGAAACATTAAGCTCTGGCCCCTAAAAGACCATATTCCTGCTGAATTTCCCACTCTATGAAATACTTTTAGTATAAAGTATGCCTTATGAATTTCCAAAGTTGGTTAAGTTTGCATCTTTTATTTACAGACCTTTAAAACAATCAGCAAACCAACTGCCAACCAACAAACCCACCAAACGATTAACCTCACCATTTAAACCACAAAGATATGTATAAAAAGGCAATACAACCTCCAGTACCACAACCTTTATCTTGATCTTCACTTTCATCTTTAAGAAATGGAGGTAGATGCTTACAGGACTGGGCTCCCTGCATTGCCCTTTAATGGTGAGGTGAAACGAGAGGATGCTCCACATCCTGACTTCAATGTAGTATTTGCAGATTCCAGGATCTATAATACAGAAACACGATACCAACAACAGGATCTGTGCGAAAAATAAAAGTGTGTTGGCACTACGGACAATGTCTTGGATTGGACGATCTAGCTCGCCTGGAGCCTAGAGTTGGTTTTATGCCAGGAAACTTCAGGTGTAGGGTCTCTTTGTATTTAGACTAAGGTTATTCCTTTCCATGCCCCTCATATTTTGGTGGGCCTATGCAAACAACAATTGCCACTCTAACACCGTTTTTACTGTGCTCCTTTGACTCTAATCCTTAAAAAAAAAAACCACTTAAAATTTGAGGTTAACTTAAGCTAATATGCATGTACATGGAAATGTAAAAATACTATGCCTCTAATGTTTAAGGAGTTACGTAAATTTTATGGCTTTAGATTGCCTTGTGTGCTGTTAAGAAATATTATAATGTGTTATAATCTGGGGACTTGAGGGACAAAGTAATTGTACATGGATTCTGTTTTATTTATCTTAATGTTCTTTGGCTGAAAGTTCAAAGTTAAGATATCAGCAAGGGGACTTCTTCTGAGAATTATGTTATGGGTGATTGTCCTTCCACTGTAACTTTACCTTGTCCTCTTTCTTTGCATCTTTGTTCTCATAATTAAAAATAAAAATTAAAAAAAATGTAAAAAATAACACATATTTTGTTTAAAAAATGGAGGTGGAGATAATGCTACTATAGTATATTGGTAGATTACTAAAAGTGAAATATTAAATTGATTTAGACCCTTTTTTATTTAAATTTATTGGCAATTTATAATGTTTTAATGATTTCATTCAATTCAATGAATTTAGGAAGAATTTGATTCAGTTGCACAATATATATTTAAATATATTATTCACATAACATGTCAAATGTTTCCTTAGTAAAAAATAAAGATAAATTTCTTAAAAATGTTTACTATGTCAAGACTTGGTGTATATTCCCAAAGAGTCTATACATGTCTTATTTTGTAAAATTTACAATCAAATTTGAAAATAGTTAAATCATTACATTTCTTTTTTTTTTATTTTTATTTTTAATTATGAGAACAAGGGTGCAAAGAAAGAGGACAAGGTAAAGTTACAGTGGAAGGAGAATCACCCATAACATAATTCTCAGAAGTCCCCTTGCTGATATCTTAACTTTGAAATTTCAGCCAAAGAACATTAAGATAAATAAGACAGAATCCATGTACAATTACTTTGTTCCTCAAGTCCCCAGATTGTAACCCATTATAATATTTCTTAACAGTACACAAGGCAATCTAAAGCCATAAAACTTATGTAACTCCTTAAACATTACAGGCATAGTATTTTCTTACATTTCCATATACATGCATATTAGCTTAAGTTAACCTCAAATTTTAAGTGAGTTCTTTTTAAGGATTAGAGTCAAAGGAGCACAGTAAAAATGGTGTTAGAGTGGCAATTGTTGTTTGCATAGGCCCACCAAAATATGAGGGACATGGAAAGAAATAACGTTGGCCTAAATACAAAGAGACCAGACCCCTGAAGTTTCTTGGCACAAGACGAAGTCTAGGCTCCAGGCAAGCTAGATCGTCCAATCCAATACATTGTCTGTAGTGCCAACACACTTTTATTTTTCACACAGTCTCTGTTGTTGGTATCATGTTTCTGTATTAAAGATCCTGGAATCTGCATATCTTACATTGAAGTCAGGATGTGGAGCATCCTCTCCTTTCACCTCACAATCAAAGGGCAATGCAGGGAGCCCTGTCCTGTAAGCAGGTCGTTGTTGTTGTTAAGTCTTCTCAGTGTTAAGGGAAGTCTCTTTTGAGCAGGTCGAAGTCTGAGCAGTGTAGGTCTTCCGTGGTAGAGGATTGCTTCCAGGTGATGTTATAGACCAGCCTGGATGTTTCGTAGATGGCTTTCCTGGTTCAGGGGAGAATGGAATATGCCCTTTCTTCTGATGTCTGTGCCAGGTCGTTATGTCAATGTTCAGGGTGTAAGGTCCCTTTGCACTACAAGATTTGTGTGTTCCAATCTCTATTAGATAGGATCTTATTTGTATTTATACTATTTTCCCATTTTAATGTGCCTATGCAAATAAGAAGCAATGCCACATGGTGTTATTGGCGCATATGGGGGCCATAAGAACAATTACAATGATTCCCAAGACATGGTTCAATCATAAGCATTAAACTGGGGGACTCTTCCACCAAAATTCCTTGTTAAACAGCTCAAAAAGAGAAGATAAAAAGTGGTTAGAATCATCACTGTATAAGACAACATTTAGTAAGAATTATAGCTGTCAGAGAAAAAACACAAAATATTCTAAAGAAATACGTGTCCATTTTATGTATCTTGAAACAGTTTGGGGTTGTCACACACAATGCACAGCTTTGGACTGTGATTAGGATTGTACACTACTGAAGATAAAAAGAGTAAACTAGGTAAGTGATGTTTGAGAGGGGGTTAGAGAGTTAAGGAGTAAAAAAGAGCTTTGTAGGGGTGTGGGAAAGGGGAGAATACAAAATAAACATTCTGTATACGGAAAACATTACATAAGAATAAGGAATATTCTGAATACATGAAGTACATGAAGTACGCGCGGGGGTGTAAGCCCCCGAGCGGTTCTGTAGTTCTTGGATGCCTAGGGAGGAATTTCTCACCCCCTCCCCCCAGGGCCCGATTAACCAGGCGTGGCCCTGAAGACCCGCCTGGTGTGGGGGGAATCTTGTTCCCCTGGACTAAGTGGTCAGCCCAGGGGTCCTATGGCTAGCTGTCCTGCCCAGAGCCCCCAACATACCAGGCAAACACCCCAAGAAATCCTGGCATTCGGAGTGTTCTGAGCCCAGCCAAGCCTCTGTAGTTTTTGGATGCCTAGGAAGGAATTTCTCACCCCCTCCCCCCAGGGCCCGATTAACCAGGCGTGGCCCTGAAGACCCGCCTGGTGTGGGGGAAATCATGCTCGCCTGGACAAAGTGGTCAGCCCAGGGGTCCTATGGCTAGCTGTCCTGCCCAGAGCCCCCAACATACCAGGCAAACACACCAAGAAATCCTGGCATTCGGAGTGTTCTGAGCCCAGCCAAGCCTCTGTAGTTTTTGGATCGATTTAGACCCTTTTAAATGTCTGATTCTTAAATTGTCAAATTAAAAATATATGTCACATACTTTAAAGTCAAATACTAAAATAGTTTAGACAGTTTATAAGTTATTTATAAGATAGTTTGGGGAATATTTTTGCCCAACATGTCTGTATTTCAAAATATTGGTTTATGAGTGAAAAGCAATAATTGAATTGACATTATTTTTTACTTGTTTTGAAAATAAATCACTTAAAATATGTAATTTTCTTAGTATCAGAAAACATTTGTGTTGATACGCAGTGGTTATTGTGACATTTACTTTCCTGAGAATGACTTACCACTTGGTGTTCAGATAGAGTTGCTGTGTCTTGTTGCCTGGGATGTATTTTCATCAGGAAGATCATTGAAGAGATAGTCCCCTTTTAATTAGCTCAACTACTGAGAGCAGAACATTCTGGTAGCTTAATGAAAGAAATTTATATAACACATTCAGTGTTCAATTTTACAGCATGAATGACAAAACTAAGGTAAACAAAACAATTACTTTCATCAAAAAACTTCTCCAAAACCAAGTAAAATAAAATATAGATGAAATCCATCACACAGCAAAATTAGAAAGAACTTTCATATTCAAGAACTTTTTCCCTGAGAAAAGACAAGTCTTTGTGCTTCCTTGCTACTTTTAAAGATTACTATCAAGTGTCCATCTAGTTTTCTGAAGAAAAAAAAAAAGGATTAAGATGATAGACTATAAGATTAAATAAATACTGATTGCCTTGATTTCATTTTTTATTTATGAATGGTCTCTATCATAACCTTGTTTGATAAAAAAAAGTTACTAATCTATGAAGAGTTTTTTCTAGGTAACTACTTCCTTTCAGACATTAAGCTTTTAAAATTTGTAATTTATTAGGACACCATGATTTATATAGTGATTCAAAGTTGAGTTTTAGGCATATAATGTCCAAATACAGGTCCTGTCACTAGTGCCAGCCTTTCTCCACTAGTGTTCCCAGGTTTACCTTCCCTTCCCAGTCTGTTTCCTTGATTTTTAAGGCACATTTAAGTTTGGATGTTGGTCTTAGTTTGGATTTCTATGGTTTGTGTGTGTGTGTGTGTGTGTGTGTGTGTGTGTGTGTGTGTGTGTGTGTGTGTATATATATATATATATATATATATATATATATATATATATATATATATATATATATACATACCACCTTTTTGGAAGGGGTATTTGGTTATTTTGGCCACAGTCAGTGACGCTCAGAGGTTACTCCTGGCTATATATACGCTCAGAAATTGCTCCTGGCTTGGGGGACCAGATGGGATTCAGGGGGATTGAACGCGGTAAGTCCTAGGCTAGAGGGGGCAAGGCAGATGATGCCTTACCACTTGCTCCACCGCTCTGGCCCCTACTCAAGGCCTTTGATCTCTGTCTTTCCCTCCCTTCCAGTTAGAAATCAAGGTCTACTTCATTCAAATTCTCATATGTGAAGTCTGGGCTCACTGAAGGACAACTTAGATTTTGTAATGATGAAGAAAACAACTTAATTTTTATGCATTGCTTTATACAAACCTAATTTGGCTACATGCAAGGTTTTATGTCAGCTTTCTTTTGATAGGAGATTAAAGAGATTGGCTACTTAATCTCTGTTAAATACTTAGAATACAGGCCAAAAAGGATTTTAGGTCACTGTCAAAATAGCTCTTCCTTGAAATTTTCACCCGAAAAAGTTTTAAGTAGGATTTTGAAATATCTTCAGTCAGATCCACTTCAGTACTTTATCCACTTTAGTAATTATCATATTAGTGGTGCCATTTGCAACTTGACTGACTCTTTCAGGGACAGGCATAAATAATTGGAAATTAAAGAATGATAAATACCTGTGTTTTCAAACTTGATAGTACCTCAGAAACACTCAAAGATAAATGTTTAAAAGATTATATTTTACTAGCAAATACAGTAAGTTTAAATAGTTATGATAAAAGAATTAATAATTATATTATCAATGTCTGTCATTTGGCTGTTAGGCAATTTAGTTGCTATCCTAACTCTACTGTTTCTTAGTTTAGAACCTAACACTTTCTTAATTATCTTGTTATATTTTACCTCCTCCTCTCTATTCTACCTGCACAAAGTGTCTCATCAGGCCAGGTGTGGGCCTCTGATCACCACTGTCCCCAATGAAGTTGTCTCTTTTGTCTTTCATAGCTTTCTGTGTATGTGAAAATCTCATCACTCTTCAAGAATACAAGAAATGCCTTATATGTCACTTTGATTTTAGCTTTTACTTTATAGTTTCCATTAGCTTGGTACATGGTTATCTATTTAAAGTTAAAAGCCTAGTGAAGGATTACTCTTCATATTGTCACTTTGTATTTTAATACACATATGTTACTACAACACAAGTTTCAGATGCAGAATAAACATCTTTAATAATTTTTGGCTTTATACAAGAAGAGATTAAGGAAGACCATCTTTGAAAGGGACATTATATAACCTCTGTCCTCTAATGTCATAAAATAGTCCACTGTAAGTATTAAGCCAAACTTGTGCTGCTGGAGAAGAGATCAGTTTGAGGTGGAGACAATTTTTGATACTCAGGTTGATATTGTTGTGTCAATTTTATAGCAGGATCAGAATGAACTGTTTTCATTGAATTTGCTTTTAAGAAAATACACTCATCACTTTTAGTGTAGATTCCCTGTGGCATTTAAATCAATAGTCCCTTTCTACATCATATTATACTAATCCATCAAAAAATCTGTGTCTTGGGCTAACTAATTCCACTTGCACCTCTGTTATAACCAATTAAACTGCCAGTAATTACAGAGAGATCATTTGATGTGCTGTAGGTCACATGGTCTGGAAGGAGATTCAGTGCCAGAGTCCATGATTAGAGAGAAGACCGATCCAGAGCATTTTTCATTATATCAGCCACCTCCAGGCTAGAAATACTAGGGTCATACTCCAGGGTGTGGGGGCTAGTTTTATCTCATGAGCTTAATATAGACAAATAAGTGGTATTAATACTAAATATGTTCAAAAACTTCCCCCTCTCTGTGCTCAAGCAGGTAAATCTGATCAAATTTCCTGGCCAACTTCATACTGGGAAAATAGTAGATTGAATAACAAAAACAAATCAAATAAACTAAACCTAAGTCTTCAAGTCATGAAATTAAAAACCACCCAAACACATATAATGTTGATCTTTGAGAATAGACAAACTTTGAGAGAACGGTTTGTTTCAGCAACAAATAAAAAAGACTGAAGAGAGTTGGAAACTTCAAACCTGGGAAAAGAAAGGTGACGAACTTTTCTTTTTATCAGCCTACTTCCATTCACAATGGTCATATTTTGCTTTTCTTTCAATTTTTTTCTACTCCTTACTCAAGTACTAACAGAGGAAATTCTTTAAAACTACTTCTTTCTCACTAGATCTCTAAGAATCTAGATTTCTAAGAATCGGACAATTCGTAGTGACCAATAATTATGAAGCAGTTCTCACTGGTATTTTGCTATGTACCTGGCACTGACAATAGACTCTGCGTCCATGAGGTATTGGCAGTGATCAGTACTGCTTAGAAATGAGAGGAGGAGTGATATGTAGTTTGACTTCTGAAAATAATTCTTTTTTTGTTTGTTTTGTTTTTTGGGCCACACCTGGTGACTCTCGGGGGCTACTACTTACTGGCTATGCGCTCAGAAATCACTCCTGGCTTGGGGAACAATATGGGACGCTGGGGGATTGAACCACAGTCCATTCCCTGTGCCACTGCTCCGGCCCCTGAAAATAATTCTTAAAGAGAGGAATGTACCCTTTTTCCTATTCTTTTCTTTCACATTACTGCTCAAAATATGGGATAGGAGATGAGTTATTCTCATCAAGAGATTGTATTCATAAGATCCATAAAGTCAAAAGCTGCAATGGGAAGAAAGATGTCTGGCTCTTTTGATGACATTGCAAAATTTGTCTGCCTTACCATCCCTCCAATGACCATGAGATCAAAAAAAATAACTGCTTTATTAAATCCAGAGCAATTTTTATCTCTGACACATATAGCTGAGTTTCTATAGTCACTAATAGCAAGACAGAGAAGGTGGACGATTATTTTCAGATCAGAAGTTAGTTTGGGCAGTGCTTGAAATAAAATGATGGTAAAATAGATTCAGCAAATTCTCTTACCCATTGATCAAATATTCTATGGTGGGTGAATTTATGATAATAGCCTCACTACTGCTGATGGACCAAAGCAAAGGAAATAAAGTACAAAGCTCTATAAATCAGGGTTTATTTTATTACAGACTGGCACAGAAAAATTGTGTATTCAGGTTTTTCACCATCATTATGCTGAGACCCAGTGTCTATATTTTGAGAAACTGGCATTATTTATAGGCCATTTCATTAGTGTAATGACAATCAAGTATCCAATTTATCCTGCTTTCTAGGGAAGAAAACTAGCTGATAATGGAGAATGTTAGTTTCTCAAGATGAGGCTTTTACAAGGAAGATCCGACTTGTTAAGAGTCTGAAAAGATCTTAAGCCCATCTCAAAGAAGTTGCTGTAAATTTCAAAACACTGTTAGAATGAACAAATGGTTATGCATCAATTTTAATTTGGATTTTATTGAAAGTGATAGGAAAGGAAAAGCTCTCCAAGGATATTAGGAACGGGAGTGGCAAGCCTGAATTCCGTGGAGGCTGATGGAGCCAAGTGTGATGTTGAAATCATGAGACAGGTGTTTGTAGAGGGTGAAAAATGAGAGAAGACTTAGCCACTGGATGACCACAGTCTCAGAGAGCTTTCTAGGATACTGTTTCCCATGCTAATAAAGTAGATTATTACTAGGTTACAGCAATTCAGACTGTAGAACATGTGACAAAAACCAGCATTTTAATTTTGTACATTTCCCAAAGTAATAATTTAATTATATTTTTTTATTATTTACTTTCTCTAGTCTTTGTGATGGTTTGGAAAATAAAATCAACACACACAGTCTGATATTCAGAAACACATCTAATCATATGCACTCTCTTTTTTCCCCTTCTCCTTCTATCTTTGTAGCAAATGTCTTCTTATATCACTGACCACCAGGATGTAAATTTCTTTATTCATTTGCTGGTGCAGAGTCTACAACAATATGGAAGGCTCTTATTTTATTATTATTATTATTATTATTATTATATATTTATAGGAAAAATAGAGACCATTTGAATGCCCTCATGTGTAAAGAGTTTCAGATATTATTCTATTTAACTTTTTAAGTGTAGCTGCACTTACAGATACTTCAAATATTTTTTAAACATGTCTAATATTTTTTAAACTATTTCTTCTAGTTTCTCCCATTTCGTGGCGTAAAGATTTTCAAAGTAATTTTTGTTGATCTGATCTTATATACTTCTGTGATACCTGTTAAAGTAAGGGTGTAGAGCTTTGTCATTTATCACCTTGTCCCTAGGGAACTCTTTGAGGGATTCAGATGAGTGTTGCTTTTTCCTCCTTTGTCAGAACTTGACAACCAGGCTTGTTTTTTTATAGATAGGTTTTTTTTTGGGGGGGGGGGGTATTCTTCATGATGGATAGGTTTTTTTTTTTGTTTTTTTTTGTATTCTTCATGATGGTTACAGGGTTGCTTTCAATGTAATTGACTCTCCCTCTCCTCAGTCTGTAATTATAAGTTTTCTTACTAAGTTTTTGTGTGAGATAGGTGGATGGGGATGGAAATCAACTCTTTTTTTAGCACATTGTTCTTGGAGGCATTAAGGTCATTCTAGAGTTTATGGGTTCACTACAGGAACCTATAGCACCAGTGTGTGCTCCCTGGGGACTGATGTACAGTAAGTCCAAGATACAAGTCAATATGTAAAGAATGGAGGCAAGGTTTCTCACTTGAAGTACACATTCCCTCTGGCATCTGAATTTATTCTAGATCAGCCTTCCTCTGTCCTCTATTCTACTATGAATTCTATGTTTGTTATTGTATACTCTTTTAAGGCAAGCTTTTATTATTAACTTTGTTTTTATAAAGGATAATAAAATAAATAAATAAATAAATAAAATATAAATATATATAAATAAAATATATAAAATAAAATATATAAATATTAAAATAAGTATAAATAAAAAGATAAAATAGTAAACACTGATAGATTTTGCATTAATTTTAAGGTAATAATTGTATATACATGTGGTGTCTGACAATAAATGCATACATACTAAACAAGTGAATGTGATAAAAAATAAATGAATAGAATGAAGTCAAGTGGGCTATATTAAATTTAAAAGTTTCTACACCTCAAATGATCAGAACACAGACTGGAAGAAGTTATTTTCCCACACTAATTTAATAAGGAGTTAATATTCAAGATATATAAGGCTCTGGTAGGACTCTACAAGAGAAACACATACAACACTATCAAAAAGTGGGAAAAAGAGATAAATAAATGGAAACTTTCTCAAAGAAAAAATATTAGCAACCAAAAGGCATATGAAGAATTGTTCTAAATCACTTTTCATCAGGGAAATACAAATCAAAACAATGATATAACACTTTAAACCAGAGAGATTGGCACTTATCAATAAAGAACAACACTAGAGTTGGTAAGGATGCAGGGTCAAAGGAACCCTTATTCACTGCTGGTGGGAATAATGACTGGTCTAATCTTTTGGTAGACAATGTGTTTATTCCTCAAAAAAAAAAAAAAATAAACCGGGCCGGGAAGGTGGCGCTAGAGGTAAGGTGTCTACCTTGCAAGCGCTAGCGTAGGACGGACCGCGGTTCGATCCCCCGGCGTCCCATATGGTCCCCCCAAGCCAGGGGCGATTTCTGAGCGCATAGCCAGGAGTAACCCCTGGGTGTGGCCCAAAAATAAATAAATAAATAAATAAACCATCTAGAAACTGCACTTTCATATGATCCAGTAGCTCTACTCCTTAGAATATATCCAAAGATCCAAAACCATAACACAGAAAAGATATTAGTATTCTCATGTTCATTGCAGCACTATTTATAATTACTAATATGTGTAAAGACTCAAAGTGGCAAGAACAGATGACTGGAGAAAGAAGCTATGGCATAATGGAAATTACTAAATTTTCTGCTGCATGGATGGATCTAGAGAGTATTAGATTGAGTGAAGGTAGCCAGAGGGAGAGGGTCAGACACAGAATGATCTCTCTCATATATGAGATATAAAGAACATTCTTCAAGAAATAACAAAGGCCCAAAGACGATAGAATTAAGAGCAAAAGAATTGGTCTTCAGTAGGAAGCCTGCCACTGGGATTGAAGTTGGGAAATAAATGAGTGAAGGGAACATTAGGACAATGGTGTAGGAAAAATGTGCCTGGCAGGAAAAGGAGGTTGGAAGTGGTAGGAGGGAAACCAGGGGCATTGGTGGGGCAAAGTGAACATCAGTGAAGGCATTGGTGTTAAACATTGTATACCTGAAATTTATTTATTTTTTTACATATATAACATTTTTATTTAAGCACTATGATTACTACAAGGATAATTGTAGTTGGGTTTCAGTGTTCTGTTTATGCCTGAAATTTAATAATGAGTCGTGTTGTGATTCTGTAACTCTAGAGGTGCTTCAAATATAACACTTTGTCAAACAGAAAAGAATAAAATGTTTAACCATTGTTAAAAAAAAAAGTTCTTTGGAGTATCCCTGAGACATGTATAAATACTAACCTAAATATTTTAATGTAATTGCACTATTGGTTCACAATTTTTTCTCATTATGATAATGTTTTAACCAAGGTTCACTTTTTCTTTTTTTTTGGGGGGGAGGGCATACCCAGTGATGCTCAGGGGTTACTCCTGGCTGTGCTTTCAGAAATTGCTCCTGGCTTGGGGGACCATATGGAACAACAGGGATCAAACCAAGGTCAGTTCTGGATCTGCCGCTTGCAAGGTGAATGCTCTACTGCTGTGCTATCACTCCTTCCCCCAAGGATCACTTTTTAATTAAGTCAGATAATCAGAATTAAGAATATATTTCACAAATCTCATTTAATTAATTAGTTAATTTGTTCATTTGAATTAGAATTAAGAATATATTTCTCAAATCAACATTAGTGTGTTGGGCTAAAATCATGTACCACTCATCATTACTGTTATTAAAGTATATAGCAGCGAACTTTGCAGATTTGTTACAATTAAGAGAGAAGCAACAAAGACAAATTCTTAGCTTATAATATTGACTTGTTTTTATCCTGTATTTAATTGCATGTGCAAAGGAGGAATTTAGAAAATTACTAAAAGAACAAAAACTTTTTTAATACTTTTCTAATTTTTATGTTCATATTTCAAAGCAAAATAGATAATTCTATTTTAGTTTAATTATATAGAAGTAAATGTTTTAGGGCATCTGTCTTGGCTTTATTTAATTATTGTGATAATAACTGTAAATTTACTTTGTGTTATACTTCCCAAATAATTCCAAACATTTCTTTAATTAGGTCTTATAAGCCTATAATTTAGTGTTCATATTAGGACTGATAAGAAGAATTAACAGGAGTAAAATAACACTTATTTTATTTTGCACTCTGGTGAATAAATTCTAAATAATAATATTTTGGGTCTTCTTTTAAAAGTTGCAATATAGGACCTCTGGAGCACAATACTGTACTTTAGGAATGACTTTGAGTTATGATGTGAAAACTTTGCAAGAATTATAATTATGGCACATCTCAAACAAGAAGTGGTTCAACATACTATTCTTAACAACTTGTTAAATGCTACCAAGAAGCATACCAGGTGAAATTTTGCTAGAAATTACATAGTGAATAAAAATTCATTTTTTATCTCCTATAATGGCCCATGGAGAACATAAGCAAGATAATCACACTAGCAATTTCTTCATAAAGTGTACGACATTGCCTTTACACACAGGTGTAAGCCCTTTGAAATCAAACTCCAGCAGCTGATTTATATAGAAAATGCAAGCATGCTGCTGATACAGAACTGTAGTCACAATAGAAAAGTGAGTTCTTTCATAAGTCTGACTTATGTATGAAGCATAGTATGAGCTCATCGATGCTGAAAACTTTTTTTTCTTTGTTCTTTTTGAAAAATGCCAAAGCAATATGTGCAGAAAATTTCAAGCCTCAGCAGTGTGTCTAAAGATCTCCACACAATATCTCAAAACATACTAGGAAGCTTAATAATTGTGCTGAATTTAAAAAAATAATATTATTTCATGTCTAATATTAATGTCTTTCCAGTAGCACAATCTAGAGAAATAGACAAAACTGTAGTTGGCTTATTTGTACTCTATCCTATTTTGGTTGAAATGGCAAAGTGCATTCCATGAAAGAAAGCAATAAGTTAAGTCCTTGTGTTTGTAATATATTATTTCCTCCCTTTATTATAGTTTTGGGGACATACTTTGCAGGATAAGGAATTACTTCTGGCTTTTCATTCAGGAATTACTTCTGGCAGTACTCAAGGATGCCATATGGGATGCCAAGGATCGGACTCTGGTTAGCTGTGTGCAAGACACTGTACTTCAGCCCCTGTAACACATTCTTAAAATGAATCCCACTAAGTCATGCTTGTCAATCCACTCCGTGTGAGTACAACAGAGTCTATAATTTCCTTGTAACCAATAGGATATGGTAAAAGTGGTCGGTTGTCACCCCCATGATTATGTTTGTTATAGAAGATACTGTCATAAATAATTAGAGAAAAAAACTCCTGCTGTCCTGGAAGAAGCAAAATCCACATTGTTACTGTGAGTAACTGTGAGTAGGGCTCTAAGTTGGTCTCTTGGTTGTGAGGGTGGTGTCCAGCTTAAAATAAATAAGAAACTATAGTCACACAATGCAAGGAAATAAATACCTGCCAATATAAAATACACTCAAAAGGAGATTCTTTCTTATTGTCTTTAGATGAGTATATAGTGTGATTAGAACCTCGGGGCCGGAGCGGTGGCTCTAGAGGTAAGGTGTCTGCCTTGCCAGCGCTAGCCTAGGATGGACCGCGGTTCGACACCCAGGCATCCCATATTGTCCCCCAAGCCAGGAGTGACTTCTGAGCGAATAGCCAGGAGTAAGCCCTGAGCGTCACCGGGTGTGGCCCAAAAACCAAAAAAAAAAAAAAAAAAAAAAAAAAAAAACTTTAAAAAGAACCTTAGGTTCATTTTGAAGACCCAAGTGGAGGAACCTGTTGCACACTACCTAGAGTTCTAATCTACAGCCACCCTGAAATGATTAATGTGTATTTTAAAATGCTGCTTATGGTAATTTTGGTAAGTCACTAGAAAATGAATACAATTTGCTATGGTTTAAAAAAATTAAAAGTAAGAGGCCGGAGTGATAGCCAGCGGTATGGCGTTAGCCTTGCACGTGACTGACCAAGGATGGACCGTGGTTTGATCCCCAGAGTCCCATTTGGTTCCCCAAACCAGGAATGATTTCTGAGCACATAGCCAGGAGTCACCGGGTTTGGCCCAAAAACCAAAAACCAAAAATAAATAAATAAAAGTATTATTTATCGATTTTTAATTTTGGGGATTAGCAAAACATTTAATTTCTTTTTTATTTCTTTCCTTTTTTGGGGGTTTTTGGGCCACACACGGTGACACTCGGGGGTTACTCCTGGCTTTGCTCTCAGAAATTGCTCCTGGCTTGGGAGACCATATGGGATAACAGGGGACTGTATCTCGGTCCTTCCTAGGTCAGCTTGTGCAAGCCAAATGCCCTACCGCTTGCTCCACCGCTTCAGGCCCAAAACATTTAATTTCTTGTTTGTCTTGCAAGATATAGGACTGATGTAGTTTCTCTTCTCAAACAAATGTTTTGCAGACATGTAGTAATAGCCAACTCTATTCATTTAAATACCAAAGAGTAATGGAAATAATTGATTATCATAAAAGACTTGTGACATGCAAAAGTAGGTATGGAATTAGTAGCAGATTTTGGTGGGGATATTTACTTTTGAGTAGCATTTATGGGGCCCAGAGATCCGTATTCAATCGTCTGCATTCCATATGATCCTTGAGCCTGCTAGTAGTGATTTTGTAGTGCAGAGCTAGGTGTAATGGCTGAGTGCCACTGGGTGTGGTCCAAACACACACACACACACACACACATACACACACACAAGAGTAGCATTTGTAGTATCACTAAAAATAGCACAATATTGAAAAGTCTTTTTTTATTTTGGAAATTTTTTTCCTTTTCCTTTGTATTATTTGGGGGGGGGGAATGATACACCCTGCAGTGTTCAGGGTTTATTTATGGCTCATTACTTAGTGATCAGGATTTCTCTAATGCCAGATATTTAACTCAGAACTTCTGCATACAAAACATGCATTTCACACTGCTGTGCTATTTCCCCTATCCTGCAAGCATTTTTCTTTTTCTCTTTTTAACTTATTGCTCAACTGAGGATCCTGATTGAGCAATTAAATCAGTGTAAAGATCTGTTGAAGAATGTATAGGAAGAACGGTAGAAAGAGCATAAGATTCAAAAATATTTTAAGGCTTTATAGCAGAGGAATACTTGAATTAATAAAGTGCATTGGTTAAGATGTCAGGTTTTGAGTGATCTGGGTTGAACCATGAGAGAATTTTTAAAAAGTACTTTATACCATTATTTCAATACAGTTTAAATATCAGCTAAACCATTTTAAGACTTTGGGAATGATTCACACTAATATAATTCATAATACTAATGGGAATTTTATTATTCATTATGAAATTATTTGACACTGTTACCAATCTAAAGGAAGGGAAAGGTTATTTCTGAAATAGAATCAACCTGTTTTCACTTGGGAAGAACAGGGGACTAAAAATAGAGTTATGATCCTCATTGGTATCTTTGGGCAGATTCACTTCTGAATAAATGAAAATTTACCTGAATGATGGGGGCTGCCACCTCATTAATTTTCTAGTATAGAAAATCATATATAGATAGTCTGAAATTTCATCGAAATATATATTTGAATCTATCATATATTTGTGATTTTACTTTTATTATTATTATTAGTAGTAGTTTAGAATTTGGGGCCACACCTGTGATTCTCAGAGGACACTCCTGGCAGTGCTCAGAGATATGCTGGGCTAAGGAGCCAAACAGAGTTGGCCATATAAGTAAAGGCCTTTACCCTCTGCATGATCTCTCCAACCCATGAGTTGTGATTTAAAGTTTCTTGAATAAACTTTAATAAGAGTATTAAGGTTGGTTTAGTGAAAAGGCATAAAACAGATACTTGACATTCCTTTATTGAATGCAATGACAGAAAATATAAGGAAGAAATGATTATTTCTTCTTTTAAATTTTTTTAATTTAATCACCATAATTACAAACATTATAGTTGGGTTTCAGTCACAAATAGAACATTCCCCTTCACCAGTGCAACATTCCCATCCCCAATGCCCTCCCTCCCTCCTTCCGATCCCCTGCCTGTATTCAAGACAGGTATTCTACTACAGTTATGTTTTTAAGTTCAGTAAGCTGGTTTTTTCCTTTCTTAAGGGTAAGTGTTAAAAAAAATACAGTAGTAAAGATGTGAAAGTGGCAATAGACGTTGTTTGCATAGGCCCAGCAAAATATGGGGAAAACAAGAAAAAAATCCTTGGCCTGATTACAAGAAGGCCTCACCCCAGAGTTTATTGGCATAAGACAGACTCTGGGCACCAGGCATATTAGTCTGTCCAACCCTTGAGTCATTTTCCATGGTCCCGTTGAAACTTTTTCACACTTTAGCTGTTGTTGGTGTCAGGTTCTTGTATTTAATGATTCTGGATTCTGTGCATTTCCTTCCTTGAAGTCAGGCTGATGTGAAGCATCCTCTAGTTTCACCTCACCATTAGATGTGAAGAGACCTGCTCTGCAAGCAGGTTGTTGCTAAGTCATCTGGGTGTTGATAGCACTCTTTGGAGTAAGTCAATGCTTGATAGGATATTCTCTGGTAGAGGTTTGCATCCTGGTAATGTTATAGACAATTGTGGTTGTTCCCATAGATGGTATCCATTGTTCAGGGGTGTATGGGCAATGCCCATTCTTCTTTTTTTTCCCCATTTTTTCTTTATTTAAACATCTTGATTACATAAATGATTGTGATTAGGTTTCAGTCATGTAAAGAACATCCCCTTCACCGGTGCAACATTCCCACCACCAATGTCCCAAATCTCCCTCCATCCTACCCTATCCCCACCTGTACTCCAGACAGGCTTTCCTGTTCTCTCATTCATTCACATGATTATGGTAGTTCTCTGTGTAGTTATTTCTATAGATGCACTCACCACTCTTTGTGAAGTGAGCTGGTGTTCCAGCTCCAGACAGGCTTTCCTGTTCTCTCATTCATTCACATGACTATGGTAGTTCTCTGTGTAGTTATTTCTATAGATGCACTCACCACTCTTCATGAAGTGAGCTGGTGTTCCAGCCCTCCTCATTGTCTCTAAGGATTGTTACAAAAATGACTTTTATTTTTCTTAAAATCCATGATGAGTGGGACTATTTTGCGTCTCTCTCTCTCTCCCTCTGACTTATTTTACTCAGCATGATAAATTCCATGTACATCCATGTATAGGAAAATTTCATGACTTCATGTATCCTTGATGGCTGCATAATATTCCATTGTGTATATGTACCATAGTTTCTTTAGCCATTCATCTGTTGAAGGGCATCTTGGTTGTTTCCAGAGCCTGGCTTTTGTGACTAGTGCTGCAATAAATATAGGTGTGAGGAAGGGGGTTTTGTATTGTATTCTTGTGTTCTTAGGGTATATCCCTAGGAGTGGAATAGCTGGGTCGAATGGGAGCTCAATTTTCAGATTTTGGAGGAATCTCCATATCACTTTCCATAGAGGTTGGACTAGACGGCATTCCCACTAGCAGTGGATAAGAGTTCCTTTCTCTCCACATCCCCGCCAGCACTGATTGTTCTCATTCTTTGTGATGTGTGCCAATCTCTGTGGTGTGAGGTGGTATCTCATAGTTGTTTTGATTTGCATCTCCCTGATGATTAGTGACGAGAAGAATTTTTTTCATGTGCCTTTTGGCCATTTGTATTTATTTTTTATCAAAGTGTCAGTTCATTTCTTCTCCCCCTTTTTTTATGGGATTAGATTTTTTTCTTGTAAAGTTCTGTTAGTGCCCTGTATATTTTGGATATTAGCCCCTTATCTGAAGGGTGTTGGGTGAATAGTTTCTCCCACTCGGTGGGTGACTCTTGTATCCTGGCACTATTTTTTTGAGGTGCAGAAGCTTCTCAGTTTAAAGTATTCCCATTTGTTGATCTCTGCTTCAAAGTGATTATTTCTTATTCTTTCTGTAGATCTTGAAATTTTGAGCTACATGATATATTAGCATCTACTTGAAGGCCTTGAAGATCACTTGAAATTCACTTAATCAGTGACACCTCTGATTTTATTGTTAAAGATCATATCTTTTTTGGGGGGGAATTTGAGCTCTTCATAATCTGTTAACTCCCAGCATCTCTAGTTTAAGAAGTTCTTCCACATGCACTGAATGTTGGCCATCTCTCTGGCCATTTCAGCCTTCCACCTCCAGTCTTTCCTGTTGTTATTGTCTGTAACTGGTACGTATGCTTCCTCAGAGCTTGGCTCAAACATGGATTCCTGTAGAAAGATTATACAAATTTCAGTCTAATATTTGCATTTTTCTGTTTATATATAACATCTATACTCTAAGTTATAAATTCTAAAAGTATATGTCACAAACTCCATAGTGGTATCTTACAGTTTAAATTTTTTGTTTTAATATAAAATTCTTTATAATTTATTATAAATAAATAATTAATTTGTATGCCTATTTTTATCTACCAAGGTAGTCACATCATAAGTGCCCACGCATGAAGAAATTATGAGTAGAAAAATTTAAGGAGCTTGGCTTTAAGTATTGACTATCTGCTTTCTTTATTACACTGTGATAACCCTGAAGACAGTATCATTCACTTAATTTTATATTCCTAACACTATGGCTACTTAAGCATATTCAATGTATCACATACTAATTTTAATACATATATATGATATATGTTAATATATGTGTATATATTTGTTAACTCATTTAGTCCTTAAGATATCCTTAGAGACAGGTGGGGGTGGGGTGGGGTGGAGGGAGATAAAAATAAAGGTACCCTTGGAAAGCAAGCACTAATTCACTAATTTAATCTTCATTTTATCTATGAGGAAACTGAGTCCAGAGAGGTTAAGTAACTTGTTTAATGCCACTCAGGTGTAGCTGGATATGAAAAAATGTATAGTCTGGTTTCAATCTGTTCTATTGTCTTTCCAGTGCTTAATAGGTGAGTAATCTTTTATGCATGAGAATAGAATAAGTGACTGGATGATAAAAGGGGGTGACACTGTGATACTGAGACCTTAAGACCTGGTTATGTTTGAGAGCAACAGGTTAAGTGAGCAGGTTAATTGGGTCAATTAGAATGGAGACATCGGAAGCAAAGAGATTGACTTTGGAAAGCTTTTAAAATCTCTACTAGTGTTAACAAATTTAATATACTGTAGCTCATCAGAGTTTGTTCTCAAAGTTAGGAAACCCTCTGATTCTTGGATACCTAAAACAGCTGTAACTAAACATGTCAAATCATAAAATCACTAGTTTTTTTTTTCAGATACAAAACATTTACTCTGATGTACACACATGCTGAAGCATTTCCTTAAGCAAAGAGAAATAATTGAGCCACTTTCTTTTTTTCTTTTTTCTTTTTTTTTTTTTGGTTTTTGGGCCACACCCAGCGTTGCTCAGGGGTTACCTGGCTGTCTGCTCAGAAATAGCTCCTGGCAGGTTCGGGGGACCATATGAGACACCGGGATTTGAACCAACCACCTTTGGTCCTGGATCTGCTGCTTGCAAGGCAAACGCCGCTGTGCTATCTCTCCGGGCCCTTTTTCTTATAACTTAGACTGGTAGGAATCCTATGGCTGATATGTAAAAAAGTAGAGGCAGCTTTTAAAATTGCCTATAATGTATTCCAGCGTATGAAGAGAATCATATTTAACAAAGAATATATTTGAGTATGTGCTTCCTATTTGACTTTGGGCATCACAATATTATAAATACTATTAGCAATATGATAGAGCTGTAATGAATATAAACATTTATAGTCAATTTAAAGTAATACAATTGTGATGAAAATGGTGCAAAATTGGGCATAAATCTCTAAATTTAGTACATACTTTTAGTTGTGGATATAATGTAGTATAAACTATACACATAACACTTAAATATAGTTATATATCTAAAGTGTGATTGTAAATTAATAAGTAAGCCTTAATTAACATTAAATATTTAAGTGCAAATCATTTTCTGTGCCTTCTAGGAGTTTAGAAGGCTTTGCAAGAATAATTTGAATGGCCCAAATTCTTAAAATCCCACTCAGATTAAGTTCTACTCATGTCTTCTTTTTCCTTCCTGAATTTTGCTGAAGCAAGCAGGGGCATTGAAAATAAATTGACCTCAAAGTATTATAGTAGTAACTAAAATGTTTAAGACTTTATGGTAATAAAAATCAGTTTTCTCAAAGTAAAGCATTTAGGAGAAAGTACAAATTCTCACATTCTCCTCTTTACCCTTGCTCAAAACTTCTATTTATTTAAATAATAAGTATATTTGCTTCAATTAGAAGCAATTCAGAAATCAAAAACCACTGAAAATGAAGTCCTTTCCTTCACCTGACATTTCACTAGCATTAATAAAAGTTTTAAAGAAAGCTTGAAATTTTATGCTTATCCATAGACCTCAGATATCACTGTCTGTTGGTTTTCCTTACCTAAAGAACACACAAGTATATTGGTTTAAAATTAAATTATTAGGGCCGGGAAGGTGGCGCTAGAGGTAAGGTGTCTGCCTTACAAGCGCTAGCCAAGGAACGGACCGCGGTTCAATCCCCCGGCGTCCCATATGGTCCCCCCAAGCCAGGGGCGATTTCTGAGCACATAGCCAGGAGTAACCCCTGAGCGTCAAACGGGTGTGGCCCAAAAAACCAAAAAAAAAAAAAAAAAATTATTAGTACTCCTTTGAATCCTTTTCCTCTCCAATTAGCCATTCATTCATTTATTCATAAAAATGTCCATTGAGGATTGAGTTTTTGAATGAATGAAATAAAAAGAAATTAATCAAATAGGCTTAAGCAAACATGATCATATTTGCATTTTTCTGAGTTGAATAGAGAAATCAATGGACTATCTTATCCTGAAAAAGATTTACTACAAGAACTTAGGAAGTAAAAAAAAAATTAAATTTCTAGTGCAGAGGCCTCTTCTGGGCTGTTCAATTCAAGAGCACATGACTGAGCTTTGATCTGAGGCCAGAGGACTACTGTGATTGTGTTGGTAACTTCCATAGATCCTTGTCATTAATGGTATGTATGCATTCTTATTAGTTGGAGTCTGCTTCTCCATACCCTTTTGAAAGGTTTCCTTTTTTTTTTTTGTCACCTTCCAAGTTTCAAATTCATCTTACAAGTAAAACCTATGTCATCACTATATCATAGCTGTAAGGGAGTCTGAATCACTGTTTTGACTTTTTTTTTTTTTTGGTTTTTGGGCCACACCCTGTGACGCTCAGGGGTTACTCCTGGCTATGCGCTCAGAAGTTGCTCCTGGCTTCTTGGGGGACCATAAACTCAAGAATCCTTTAAGGAGATTCTGAAGGAAATTCAAAGGAGACTGAAGAAGATTGTTGATAAGTATCATTTACAATGTCAAGAAAAGTACATGTTTCAAAATTACTAAATGTCACTAGAAAATATCCTTTTGCTAGTAAATAAATTAGGTAATAAGACAAGTAAACGATAGAGAATTTTGTTGCTTTTGTATTTTGGGTCCACATTTGGTCATGCTCAGGGGTTATTCCTGGCTCTGTGCTCAGAAATTACTTTAGGTAGGCTTAGGGGTGGGGCATATGGGATATAGGGGATAGAACCTGGGTTAACAAAGTGAAAGTCAAATATCCTACCCACTGTGCTATCACTCTAGCTCCAGCAGAAAATTATTATTTTTATTAATAATTTTTATTTTGACCAAAGTGGATTACAAATCATTCACAGTAGTATTTCAGGTACATAGTGACATTGAATCAGGGGCATTCCCACCACCAATGTTATCCTCCCTTCACCTCTGTTCTCAGTATGTATCCCATATCACCCCTCTTTTACCCTCCCTCCCTAGGCTGCTAGTATAAGTGGTCCCTTTTGTGTCTAGCCTATTGTAGATTGGATATCAATTCTATTGTAGTTGGCTTTGGATTTGGTGTTCAGGTCTGATTACTTTTTATTTCTACTCAATGCTCATTTGACTGTTTGGTCTTGGTGCCCTCCATTATTTCCCCATCAATTTGTGAGGCAGAACAAGATGGTTCAAGTTATGTGGTTCTGTTTGAAGGTAAGAAAAAAAGAGGGAATTCAAACAAGCAAAACAAAAAGAGAGAATTATTTTAAAATCAGGCTTCTGTTCTTAAGGTACATTAGGAAATTAAACTGCCTTATGGTTAGAAGCCATAATTTGTGGTATAGAATAAAATGTAATAGATATTAAGAAGGGGTAGAGATTTTTGGTACTGGTATGATCTATAAAGATTTTGGGAAAGGAATTGGATAAAGATATGCCATTTGCCATTTGTCACAGGTGGAAGAAAGGAAAACTAAATTTCAGGGTTAGGAGATGGTTTCTAAGAAAGAAGTTCTGCCTCAAATTTTAGCTAATTGAACTCATATTCACAACTTAAGAGCTGGATCTTAGCACTGTAAATGACATTTAAGGGGCAGCAACAAACTCCAAACCAAAAAAAATTTGTTGTTTGCTTTTGAATATTATTAGTTTTTTTTAAATTGATTGCAATCACTTAAAATGTGTGAGTGTGTGTGTGTGTGTTTGTGTGTGTGTGTGTGTGTGTGACAACTGACAGTGTCAAGTGCTTTCTTCTGACTCTGTACTCCTGGTGGAATTTGAAGGACTATAGACTATGTCAGAGATACCAGGGTTGATTGCAAGCAAGGCAAGCACCTTACTTGTTGTGCTATCTCTTTGACCCCTGAGTACAATTAAATTAATTTAAACATTACACATTTATTCATTTTTATATTATTGATTGCTATATAACTAAATTCTCGATAGTTTCTCAGAGCCAGGAATCTAGAAACAATGCCATAGTGAATTGCAGTTTTCTAAAAACCAAGCAAAAGTGTTATTGTGACCAGAACACACATATTTTGATGCTAAGTCCAGAGGATTTTTACCTTTGTGCAGTACAGCCAGCCATTCTTTGAGTTATGTGGTATGTTCTGTCTATACTTTATAAGACTGACCATTTCTATTGCTGTTTCCAAAATCAATAGAAAATTGTGCTCCTAATATTGTTTTATTTACTACCAAATAATAGCTTGAGTTGGTGTGAAGAGACTCTCCTCTTTACAATTTAATCATGAGTGGATTTAAGAGATTTTTGTAAGAGAGACTAAAGATACAATTGAAATGATTTCTGGATTATCGAATTCTGAAAAGGCAAAAAATGTGTCTCAGCAACCAGGGAGTTGCTTTAGATCATAAAATGTTGTTGTAGCAAAAGTGTATCTTCAACTATTAGATACTGATTAAAAGAAACGGAAGTCTCTTTATGTTGAAGAAACTGAGTCATAGGAAACTTAATTGTGATGCAAAGTTGACAAACTGCTTCTAATGTCATAGCAATGAAATGCTGAGAATATCATTAAACTAATCTGAAGAGTCACAAATTCAAGTCTACCAGAGAATTACTTGCATTATTTTCTTACTTTAAGATTTCCTCAGGCCTGAGTGATAGTATAGGGGCTAGGGCACTTGCCTTGCATGCTGCAGACCTGAGACTGATCCGAGTTCCATCCCAGTATTCCAAATGGTCCCCTGATCCTGCCAGGGGTGATTTCTGAGGGCAGAGCCAGAAGCAACCCCTGCATTTGGTCCAAACCCTTTCCTCCCAAACCAAAAAAAAAAAAAAAAAAAAGACTTTTAGCTATTATGTTGAGTGAAATAAGCCAGAGGGAGAGAGATAGATACAGAATAGTCTCCTCTATGAGTTTTAAGAAAAATGAAAGACATCCTTTCAATAATTTTCAGAGACGAAAGAGAGGAGGGCTGGAAGTACCAGCTCACTACATGAGGCTCACAACACAGAGTGATGAGTGATAGTTAGAGAAATAACTACATTGAGAATTATCAAAAGAAAGTGAATGAATGAGGGAAGTAGAAAGCGGGATTGGGGTGGGGAGGGAAGAGATTTGGGACATTGGTGATGGGAATGTTGCGCTGGTGAAGGGGGATGTTCTTTATATGACCTGAAACCCAACCACAATCATGTTTGTAATCAAGGTGTTTAAGTAAAGATATTAATTTAAAATAAAAAAAAAGACTTTCTTTAAAGTTCTTAAGTAGGAGATGTTAAATGTTATAAAAATAGTGGAAAGACATCAGCAGCACAGGGTAGTCCGGAGAGGCTGAGAGCAGCTAATCTCCCCAGGAGACACCAAATGTGAAACCCCAAAACCCTCTAAATCCTAAATTCCGTGGTGGTATACTGAACTCCTGGAGACGAAGCAGCACCGATCAACAGATTAAAAACCAAGCTCCCAGGGAGATTTCTGGAGAAAAACATGGCGGAGGTCAAAGAGTGAGTGACGCTCTGACTTTGTCCTGCTGTGGAGCTGGAAGTTGTGGCGCATAGCATGGGTCCATCTGCACGGCCTAGCTCTTGGCATGTGGACACTAGGGAGGGCAGCAGTGGTGCCAATGGAGTGCAACAGAGGCAAAGTTAAGCGAGGCAGGGGACCCCATGTTCTGTCCATAATACTGATAGGACAGGACTGCTATAATATGGCTGGCTACAGTGGCAGTGAGGCTTGGGAACTTCTCAGCTAACAGGCATCTTTTCTTTTCTTTTTTTTTTTAATAAATTATCTTTATTTAAACACCGTGATTACAAATATAATTGTAGTTGTATGATTACAGTCATGTAAAGAACACCCCCTTTCACCAGTGGAGGATTCCCACCACCAATTTCTAGGATCTACCTACTCCCCACACCACCCACACCTGTACTCGAGACAGGCTTTCTTTTTCTCTCATTCATTGACATTGTTATGATAGTTTTCAGTGTAGTTATTTCTCTAACTGCACTTATCACTCTATGTGGTGAGCTTCATGTCATGAGCCGCACCTACATGGGAAGATGGGGGGAAATAAGGGTTGGGACTGAGGCAGTAAAATATTAGAAATGAGATTTGTAGGGCAGTATCAAGGTCACAATACAAGATGGATGTTATGGATATATAAAATATATGCATCCAATACTATCAATAAGAAAACAAGGAGAAAAAAAATTCCAGTAACTGTCCCAACATAAACCAGTGCTAGAACGGCTTTTCACCCAGCCCAGCCCCACTTCCCTTGATCTTAGGACAGGCTTGAGCCCAGACTGCATTTTGAATTTGTGGTAGATTATTAAGGCCAATTGTATTTATTAGATTACCTGGTACCTCTCAAATCCCACTTCAACTTAAAAAAGGATTCTTATTTTCTTATATAAAATTGTGACTTAGGGGCCGGCGAGGTGGCGCTAGAGCCTTGCAAGTGCTAGCCAAGGAAGGACTGCGGTTCAATCCCCCTGGCGTCCCATATGGTTCCCCCAAGCCAGGGGCAATTTCTGAGCACTTAGCCAGGAGTAACCCCTGAGCATCAAACGGGTGTGGCCTGAAAAACAAAAAACAAACAAAAAAAATTGTGACTTAAGGTCCAGAGGTCCAAAAGGTCCAGAAGGCACAACAGGGTTCAATATCCAGAACTGTACATTACCCTTCATTTAATTGAATTGCCATGAGATGCACAGTTATGAAGTTGTTCATGATTGAGTTTCAGTCATACAATGTACAATACCCTCCACCAGTGCACATCTCTCATCAACAATGTCTCCAGTTTCTCTCCTGCCCTTCCCCATGCTATTTCCTCTGCCTGCCTCAGTGGCAGACAATTTTTTAAAAACCTTCACCAGTACAACATTCCCATCACCAATGTCCCAAGTGTCCCTCCTCCCCATCCCACCTCAGCCTTGCTCTAGACAGGCTTTCTACTTCCCTCATTCATTCACATTTTGTTATGATGGTTCTCAGTGTAATTATTTCTCTAACTGCACTCATCACTCTTTGTGGTGGGCTTCATCAGACATTTTTCGTCTTCCTTTCTTTCTGTTAAGCACTATGGTTTGCAGTATTATTTTCTAAAATGATATTATGCATGATCACTTTATCTCCTTTCATGAATGATCATTTTCAACTATCATTGTCATATTGGTCTCTTTTCTGTCCTAACTTCATCTCACCTGCTATTTGTGCAAACTTTCTACCATGAACTCTTCCTCCTGATCTTCATTTCTGTTGTCTTTGGATATCATTACCACTATAGATGTTGAGTTTTATATACATACATATATTATATATATATGTTATCCTACAAATGAGTACTGTCATTCTATATCATAACTGTACACTTTCATTGACCTAAAGGCTGCTGTTGGACAAGACTAAAGGACCTGACATGTGTAATTCGGTAGAAGATTACACATGAGAAATTTCTCCTGAAATGCAGTTTTCTAGTCCTACTTTATAAGTTTCTGTCTCTAGCTTAACTCTAACCACCTGTAGGGGACTGAAGAGACAGAGCATGTAAGATGCTTGTCTTACAAATCACTGGCCCAGTGTGATTTCTGGTATACCATATGGCTACTTGAACCCTTCCAGAAATGATTTCTGAGTACAGACAGAGATAGGAGTAAATCCTAAGCACTTTTGAATATGGTCACCAAGCTAAACAAATGAAAAGAAAATCACAACTTGTGGGGTCTTAAATCGTTTTTATTAACTTTATTTTTTCTTCATTTCAAAAATAAGTGGACTTTATTAATTTTTCCCAAAATTCTTTGCAGTTAAGTGCTAGGCTACCTCTACATTATCACAATAGTCACCACTCATATTTCTTATTGATCATAATAACATTAGTATATCTTTGGTTTGTATACTGCTGACTGTTTTTTGACATGTAGAAACCACTATAGACAATTTAGCTAAGAATCACTCAGCTTCTCTATAAATAAATCCCTCTTTGCTGGGAATGGAAGAAAGTTTTATAAGTAAAATGATTCAGAAGTAAGAGCTTGTAGGACATTTATAGAGTACAGAAAGAAAGGAAAGCACAAAGAAAGGTAAATTGTTTTATTTCAACAAATAATGAAAATCAGTTTGTTTACATGCTTCTTTACATTCCTAACACCTTAAAATGCTTTGTTGCTTAAACTGTAATTTCACAGTCAATTAATCTACCACATATTGTATGGTGTTTTCTGTGGCCTACTGTTTGTTGTAGACTCAATCTCTTAAACTGAAAGGTTTTTTTTTTACATTTTTAGGTTTATTTTAATCTGACTGCTAAGAGAGGACATAACCTTATCTGAAAGGGAAAGGGAGGTTAAAAAAAAACCCTTAAAAATAGACTCAGAAACAAAAGGATCTTATGCCAGGGATGGATCTACCTTAAATGTGGATAATCTTTGATTCTGAGCTATCAGGACCAGGAATTTGATTCTGTAAAAATCAATCCCTGACCTTTGCTGATGCTTTTGTTAAAGGGCAAATAATACAAAGTATTTTGAAAGAAAAATGGTGTAAAAGAATCATGGAAATCAATAGGAAAACAAGTAAATGGAGCTTCTGTAAGTTTGTAACTTTTTTTTTTTTGGTTTTTGGGTCACATCCGGCAGCACTCAGGAGTTACTCCTAGCTCCACGCTCAGAAATCGCTTCTGGCAGGCTCGGGGGACCATATGGGATGCCCGGATTCAAACCAATGACCTTCTGTATGAAAGGCAAACGTCTTACCTCCATGCTATCTTTCTGGCCCCTGTTTGTAAGGTTTTTAAGGACATGTTCCTAATATACTTTGTGTTTTGTACCTTTAAGTAAAATGCAATTGTTATCATAGAAATAACAAAAAAAATTCATGAAAATAAATACATGCTCTTTTCCAAAGATTTCAAAATATTTATGTTGCACAGATGAAAATATCATTGCTAAATAACCATTACTCTAACCGGGTTTTCTACTGAGGCTGTTGACTGCAATATGTAATTCAATTAATCTCTTAGGTTGGTAGTGTTCAGGTCTTCTCCAATCACTTGGCTTAAAAACATATATTTTAGGGCTCATCATCCAGCATTATAATTTATATCTGAATGAGTCTGTAAACTTCACAGGACAGAAATTTTGTCTTTTGCGCTTTATGTTCTATAAAGGATTATATACATTTACACAATGCTATAAATTATCATAATAAAAATAAGTGCTTATCCAACACATTCATGCACTTAATATTGAGCAGGTTTTAGTGATGCCTTCAATATTTTATCCTCAGGTATTTTACAGTGTTTGGAGTTTTTATGGCAGCCTCTCAGTGACTGACTTTAAGTTTAAATGGTATGTTTTCCCAGAGAGGCAGCAATTCTGAATGCCCCTTTAGGGTCACATTCTTGAGCCTCTGAAAGACTCTCAGCTGACTTGCCTCAGGAGCCTCTTCCAAGACCATTTTCTATTGCATTAGTTGGCTTCCTTGGGGAGTTAGCCAGCACTTTCCATGGCTATGTATACTTTTCCAATTTTATGCAATTTATGGCCAGCTCTTTTTAGATGAATCTTCCTAAACCACTGTCTTTATTGTACCATTTAAAAAATTTTAGAAACTGGCAACATTTCTAAAATTAAATCTCAACCTTTCAGCTTAGAATTCCAAGTTTTCCATCAGCACCAAAATGTATTCTAATTATCTTCTACTTACCAAAGAAGCAAACTAGCAATAGAGCACTCTTGAGGTCATGTCTCTCTTCTTCATGCTTTATTTCTTTCTTGTCTTTATAACAAAGCTTCTGTGAATCATAGCCAACACACATTGTGCCTTTTTTGCCTCTTAGTCATGATTAATCTGGTCCGTGTACTCATTATTCTTCTGAAATTACTAATTTCACTGTTACCAAAAAGCTTGTTGTCTAACCCAGTGACCTCTTTTTTGTCCTTTCTAAATGACTTTTCAGCAATGTTTAGAGCATTATCTGATATTTATCCTGTTTTTCTGAATATTTCTCTTTATTTTGAGACCATCTATCTCTCTTGGACCTCAGTTCGATGAAAGGTTTCAATGGCCTAGCTGAAAGTCCTCTTTTATTTCTAGACATTCTGCAAAAATAATTTTACTCTTCCCTGATTTATAGAGGTACATGAACAAATAATTTTTAAAATATATCTCCAGTTATTTCCCTCAACTTTAGACTCCTCTATAAGTAACTGTCTTCTTTTAGTTTGTATACACTAGCCATCTCCCTGATATAGTTTGGGGTTGCACCTGTGCCACTAAAAACCTAGTATTTTTTCATCCTCTTTTGCTGCAATAGATAGTCAAAAGAGATGGCAGTCAGTCTTCTGGCTTTCTGGGAAAATTTCAGTCTTCTAGTTAGATTCAATACTTTCTCACTTTGCTTTTTTTCTTATTCTTGCTTGAAATATGGACCAAAAGTTAGAGATGGAATATGTATCATAATTCAGGGATGGCTATAAGAATTAAATTGTTTTGTTTGTTTGATTTTTAGTCCTTGAACATGAAATGAATAGGGCTTTGATCAATTGTACTGGCATTGATATGCTAATTCTTCTGTAAGCAATTGATTAGGAAATGCACATGATAGGAGAGAATTGTTTTTAAAAGAAAAATCCTGAGGCCGGAGAGATAGTATGAAGAAAGGCATTTGCTTTTCATGCAGAAGGTCATATCTTATTGGTTAGGTTCTAGCTGCCAACTTTCTGTAAGTAATTTCATGTCCATAAAGATAATATGGACACAAATTTTAATAAACTTAATAAGGAACTCTTTGTTTTTGTTTTACTCCTGAACAAATTCTTCTTCAGATCTTCCTCAATTCAATAAAAGATCTTATCACTCTCCATTTTGTTCAGGTCAAAGTCCTGGGTATCAGTCTCTGTTCTATTCTTCCTTTTCTTTCCTCCCTCTTGTCACAGCAAATACTGCAGGCTCTTCAGCTAAAACACACCTTTAGGAGGTGAATTTCTCTTACTCTTGTTCTCATCCACTTTGATTCCAATCCATATTATTGCTTCAGGACTCTTGTAGTTGATTCTTTTCTGTTCTAGCCCCTCCCTCCACAGTTCATTCTTTTTAGGGCCACCCCTAAGTATTTTTTATACAAATTGCATCGTATAACTTTTTGCCTGAAATCCTTACCAAAAGCCAAAATAGCTTAATGGCTTTCTTTTCTTTTTGTGGGGGTGGTGGTGGTGGTGGTGTGGCATATCACACAGTTCTCAGGGCTTAATCCTGTCTCTGTACTCAGTGGTAACTTTTAGAGAACTCAGGAGACCATATGGGGTACTGGGGATTGAATCTGGGTTGTCTGCACGCATCCTGGTCAAACTCTGTACGATCACTTTGACCCAGCTTTCTACTATCATTAAAATAAATGGCCTTAACATGTTAGAAAAGAGTTGGCTGGGAACATAATCCTTCCTACTTTTTCACTTTATCTACACCAACCTCACCCCTTCTCATCCTGCACTTGCCCCATTAGCCTTCCTATCTTTGATTAGGAATATGAACTATTTTCTACTTCTCTGTGGACTGACATTTCATAATTTAGGTCTCAGCTCCTTGTAAAGGCTTTTCTCAGAATCCTGCCAAAAAAGTAAGTCTCCTCTGTCTTTTTTCTGACCTCTAAATCAAATCCAGTATATCTTGAGATTTACCAAGTCTAGGAAACTAAATTTTGAATAGTCCACTATGCAAAGATCACCATAGGTTTTTATCTGTGCTATCATTTCCAGAGCCCAATCTGTTTGGTATGATTTTCAATCAGGTTTTCCAAAACCTGTTGTTTGCTATGCATTCCTCATTTTGTATGGCATTACGAGCTTTTTTTAAAATGGCAGATTTTGAGTTTCCTTTAATAAATGTAGTGTTTGGATCATTGCTGGGGTTTAGAAATACATTTAATGGTGTTTATATTTCAGTAACTGTTGTGTTCATATTAATCATCTGTTTTTGTCTCAGTGCTGTAGGACTTGTGGGAGAAATACTTCTTGCTGATTATAAGGAGAATTTCCTAATGTTTCAATTTTACCCTTTGTTTCTGTGATGAAAATCAAGGCAAACTTGCTGTCCCTCTTTAGTTGGATTCAGAACTGAAAATGAAGGTTTGATTGGCATTCTTCGCTTTTATGCATATGCATTTCATGTTGGTAGGTAAGGCAGAGTCCTACCTGTGACAGTGAATCTTAGCTTTCAGAATTTTAATTTCAATTTAGGAGAAAGGAACATTTGTTTCCACTCAGAATGATGCTATGGATCATTTCCAGCAGCACTTGAAGTTTTTGATTGATTTTTCTAGAAGTGATTAGTGATTATGGATTTGTGCAGAGCCTCCCATACTTCTTCCCTGGTATCCAAGGCAACCAAAATGATACATCTTTGAGAATCTTTAAGGGGACATCCTGGGGAGATTTTCTTGGTCAAAACAAGCTGGTCCATTTGAGGTATAAATCCCACCTCAGGTCTCATTAGGATGAATCATTATCAGGCTGATTGAACCAAGCCAGGAAATGAATGATTACTTTGTAAAAGTATCACATTTCTCCTTTGATCCGAAATATTGTCAAAGCTTCCTTGAATAGTCAAGGTTTAATAAACCTAGAACCAACCATCTAGTCTCAAGTTGTTCATTTCTTGAGTCAACACTCTCATAAATACACATTATTCTACTGTACTTAGATAAATGTTCACTTTAAAATCAGAAAATTTTTGGCTGACTCAAATTATAAATCAAATTATAACAAAAGGGACAAACTTTTAATAATATAAAACATCAAAAAACAGAGAAGTTTAAATTTAATTTGGGTTTATCATGAAATACACTTTCTTGGTAGGCTTACTATATTTGAAAGGATTGTAAAATTCTCCGTATGTTTACAAGAAGAATATAATGAGCAATAATTTTAAAATAGGTCTTCTGGAAATGTTAACTAAATTTAGTATCCTTCCTTACTAATAAAAAGTAAAGAAAGGCCTCTATATAGCAATTTGAAAAGTAGGAAGAGATACTGTCCAGTTTAAATATGATAAATCAGTAGAAATTTCCCTAAAATGATAGAGTGATTTTTTTTTAAGAAAAGATGTCTTTATTTTTAGGCATTCCAGATCTACATTTTTATTTAAATTGAGATTGAGGAGAAAATGGTTTATTATGTGGAACATGTCCATTTATCTGGCCTCCTATCTAATCCAATGCATTCTGCTTGTCTAGAAAACATTTTGTGTGTATTAGTGAAAAGGTCATCTTCTGCTAACCATTCTTTGCCAACTTGTGCTAGTGCTTACTTCTTAGTTAATAGACTAAAACTAAGAATGGATGCATATTATATGTCCATAGTTTTTCTTAAATAAGTGTAAAAAAAGATGAACTAAAAGCATACTACATGATAAAAATTTTTGAATGTTTTGTCAGACTGATAATAATCAGACAAGAGGAGGGGGCGCTCAGAGTTTAAAAAAAATTCAACCCTTGAAAATAGGGCACTAGTTAAAAGATAATTTGCATATTTAATTCAACCTCTTTCAATGTTTTCTTCCAATTAAGGGAAGAACTTAGCCAAGGGGAAGGATGGTTGGGATCAGTTTGGGTGAAAGCATCCTATGGCAAATATAATTGCTCAGAAGTCTCTTAGGCTTCTCTCAGGAATTTGTGACATGGCTTTTTATTTTTCCTTTTTCTTTAAATCCTATTTTAGATAACTCAGATTATTTTAGTGTGGACTGCTCCTGGGGATTTATTCCTACCATGATATATCTTTCTGAAGTAGATTGAGAAGGATTGAGAGGAGGTGTGGAGATGCATGGATCCTGACTTTACATTTTCTAATGAAAAATGTCAAGAAAGATCACAGGAAGGGCAGGTTCAGAAGCATTTTTCTGAATACCTACCTCTTCAAAGAAGGGAAGCTCATTTCTTTTGTTGGCCCACCATGCCCTGGTTTTACTTTTAGGTTGTAGCTGTCTGGTCACAGGGAACCCACCAACTAGTTCTCAAGTCTTTGGCAAAATATAGCTTTGATAAGATACTGGATGCTGTATCATAGGACCATACTGGTGCTCACTTTTTATTTTGTTTGTGTTTTGTTTTCTTGTCTGTTATTGCTTGTTTATTTGGTTGATTTTGGAGGTACACCAACAGCGTTCAGCACTTGTTCTTGGATCTGTGCTTAGGAGTAACGGATTCGGGAGACCATATGGGTTCTAGGGGTCAAATCCGTGTTGGTGATGATCATGGCAAGTCTCATACCTACACTGTACTATCTCCCCAAACTCTAGTTAACCTTTTTCTTGCAAAGTTCTTGTGGATTTTATTCTTCCTCCTCATCTTGGAAATAATTAGTCTTATTATTGTTTCTATAGTTCTGCCATGTCTAGAATGCCATAGAGTTGAAAAATGTGGTATGTGGAGATTTTTCATACAAGCCTTTTCACTTAGTATGGTGCACTAACATTTACTCCATTTATGTATTGGTGGTTTGATAGTTTACTTCATGTACCAATGGAATAACGTTCATTTGTATAAACATACATTGATTGTCAATTGGTTGCTTCCATTTTGTGGAGAACTATGAATAAAGTTGTTATAAACATTAGTGTGTAGGGCTTATTTTTGTAGATTTAAGTTGTGAACTCATTTAGATAATTAACAAGAAAAGTGATTGTTGCAGAGCAAGACAAATCTATGTCTAATATTGTAAAAAATTACCAAAACATCTTCCACATCTTCACTAAAAATGAATGAAATTCCTGTTTCTCAAGGTAATCGTTGATATTTATATATATTATTATATAAATATATAAATTATATAAATATATAAATTATATAAATATATATAAATTATATAAATAATAATATATATTATTATTCGCTATTTAAGATTCTAGCCATTCAAATAGATTGTAGTTGTATCTTGCAGTTCTAATTCACAATTAAATGGACAATTTGTGCTTCTTTGTATCTGAATATTTTCTCTGGTGCAATATGCTTTTATGTATTTTAGTCACCTTTAAATTGGGTTGTTTATTTTTAATTGTTGACTAATAAGTGTTCTTTCTATATTCTGCACACCAGTTCTTTTTTAGATTTGTGCTAGCTAAGAATTTCCCTCAGTCTGTAGCTTGTCATTTTCTTCTTTTTACCCATGCTGTTTGGAGAAGTTTGTAATGTCATTAGGATTAGTGTTTTTAATTTTTTGCATGGATACATGGAGTTTTGAGTGATGCTAGAATTGTGAGTGGAACATGATGAGATATCAAAGAGAATAGAGCGTTGCTGTGATCTAAACACTCCCTTTAGAATATCTGAGAAATAGAAGTAAAGAGCTGAAGTCTATTATCTGAATTTGAGTTGCTGAACTGTGCCTTGTATGTGAAAACTCTGTACACCTAAATTGTGTGGTCATAGATTTTCAGTGGTCTATGACTTGAGTGGCTAGACATGAGCATTACGTGGATACTGTCTGTGAATGGCATATTTAACTGCCAAGTGCCATAAATGTTAATTTTTTTTCCATATTAGAATATTTTGTGCATGTGTGGCTGCCTGATAGTTGGTCTAAAACAACCAAAGAACATTCCCAGAGGCTGCGTGTCTATTCTTAATCTCACTTTACTGTTTGAACTTCTACACTTTGGAAAAAAATGAAGGGGGGTTACCTTTTATTGCAATTTTCTAAAGGCTGGCTTAGCATCCTTGCTCAGTATCATAACTTTGAATCTTCAGAAATTCCACATACAAAGCAAATCATGGTTTGAGGAGTTTGAAAGAGTTTAGGCCATTCAATTGCAATAGTTATGAACTCGGACAAATCTATGTCTAGTATTGTAAAAATTGTATATTCTATGTTTGTGACCATGGAGACAGCTTTGATTGAAGTGTGCTACTGTTCTTTCTATGATAAAAGGGTTTTCTTTTTCTAAGTAAGTGAGTAGATTAAAACTGACCGTAAAGAATCATATTTTCTCACTTTAGGAAATCCAGTCCACATTGAACAACCGATTAGGTTCACATTTTGTCTTTTTACTTGCCGGCCAAGACTCATCCCTTTGAAATCTTTCGTTTTCCTCATCTTAAAATGAGGTCATTATCATTATATTTGCAGGGTTGTGATGACCCACCAACAGAAATGAGCATGTAAACCTGCCCAGCCCGGCCCCTAGGATGACACTCAACACAAGTTCTCTCCCCTTCCCCCTGTTACAAGAAATTCTCTGCTAAAGCCAGCTACTCTTCATGCTTTCTAAAAACCTTTGAGCTCCAGTCTTTGTAATTTTTGCTTGTTATTCATTCACTCTCTTTAGAGTATATCTTTCTTCTCTTCAACTGTCTATCTTTTTAATGGCTTTCTTGATTGCTTTTCTAGAGGTCTGACTGCTTTTACTAGGATTTGCTTGGTTCATTAGGCATGGCATGTAGTTCCTATTTCAGTGCACTGCTTTGCATCGTTTATATGCATATATGCACATGCCTTTGATGACCTTCATAATTTCCCTTCAGTAACCTTTCATTCCTTGGTCTGCTACAGAACACTAGCAGTTTGAAGACAGAAGCTGGCCATTGAATAGATGATATTTTTATTAGAAATAATGTTAATTAATTTATTAAAGTAGTTACCCAAGGATCATTCTAACTTGATAATATTTGGTTTCCTTTGCCAAAATTTTTGTTTCTTTTGAAATCTTTTAAAGTTTCCTTAGAGAGAAGAAATATTAAATAAAATGTGAGACATAAATATAATTCTTATGAAAAAATTTAACATGAAAATACTTGGGTTGTCACATGAAAAGCAAATCAACATTGCAAAAATCATACATACGGTATGATCAAAACTATAAACATATGATTTTAATGATACTATTTCTAAAAGGATATGTAACTCCTTGTAATTAAAAATCAGGTTCAGACATAAAATCTAATTTTTTGGAATTGACAATACTATTTTATTTTCTTCTGATTTCATTTGTAGAAAGAGATTGCTTTTTGCCCACAAATGCTCTAGGTAGTTAACTGTGTATTTACTGGATGTGAAGAATATTTCTGATTCCTCCCACTAGAGGTCACTGTGGCTCTTTAGTTATATCTTCCTATTTGGCATTCCTTCCAGTAGAGTAGGGAAAAAGCATTTTATCATAGACATTTTTAGCAAAGTTAAGAGAAATGTTAAAATGATAGCCTCCTCTTTTTTTAAAAAAAAAATACAAAGAAACATTTCCTAGAAAAATTTTACTATTTTTTAGATTTTGTATTTTAGGCCATAAGTATCAGAACATTTCTATTTAACATTTGCAACCCAAATTTAATATATTAGTGTGAAGTATTATTACTATACCTTTTATTCTGCTATTAAAACAGAATTACACCGATGTTTCCTATGGTGTAAAAATCATAGAGCTCTAACTTCTTCTTGTATTTCTGGTTGAGCTTTTATTTTATTTAAGGATTGTTTCCCAGCAGTCCAGAAATATGACTTCTAACAGTCTGAAGTAATAAAGTATTCAAATTAATTAGTGACACAGGAGATATACACATACAAGCAGCACTTCTCAGGTGAATGTAGGAAACCCATAGGATTTTATTGATGCACTGTTTTGTCATTAAGAGTTTCTCCCCAGTAAATTCAGAGGGGTTATAGACCATGCTTTTTTGTTTAAAAATGATAAAATATTAGGTAATATAAAATTGAAATATAGACCCCAATACTAATAGGATGCATGCTGAGTATAACATAATCTGAAATGCTTAAATGACTTGATAATCAAAGTCTTTAGCTTTTCAACTGAAATCTTAAATTCATTTGAGTACAAATCAGGAAACTCCAAATGTTTTATTGCTTTGATCACTTCATTTTTTTTTCATTCTTTTTAAAGACCTCTTTATGGTGTGGCCTTGAAAAGTGGTGTCACAATAATTTTACAAGATCATTTTTATTTCTTACAGCCTCGATGATTTGGTTACCAGTGTAGTATTTTTTTTATCCCCATAGCATTGCCTTAGATCTTACCCAAATGCAAACTGTCCCTCAATGCATTGCAAAGTTTACCAAGGACCTTACGTTTTGCAAGATTTGGCACAGTGTATATTGGAAACCCATTGGTTTCATCAATTATCTACTGTCTTCTTTAAAACTCTGCATACATTTTGCCCGTAGCATCTGAATACAATGTGTAGCTCTATGTCCCTAATTGCTGAAAGTTTAGTTTAGGCACATTCAGTTCCAGATGGGAACTCCTACGCAAATTGGGGGATGTTGCTGCATTTTGAAGTCTTTCTTTCTGAATTGTGTTTCTTGCAAACCAATCTTAGTGGTTTTTCTTTGGGAAGCCAGTTTCAGAATTTAGCTCTTTTTTTTGTATATAGTGGGATGAATAATCATTAATAAAGAATATACAGCACCATCTCTTAGGTTTGCAGTGGTGAATACGGTAAAGTCACCCTCATGAAGGTGATTTTATGACAAGGAAAGACAGAAATCAAGAAATGAGGAGAGACATAAATCAAGACTCCTGTTGATAATGCCATGAGGAAAATACAAAAGAGATGGGGTTGACTGACTGGTATGTGGGATTGGCACTGCTGTGGATTGGGTGATCAAGAAAAGCCTTTTAGGATTTAATTGAGATTTAAAGATGATTAGAATTTGGCAAGGTGAAGACTGGCTGTGAAAAGAATCTTACCAAAGGAGCAAAGTATCTTACCAAAGGAGCAAAGTACCAGACTTTGAGAGGATTAAGTTTGTCAAGGTAGTTATCTCTAAGGAACAAAAGGTCTGTGACACTTGAGATAGTCAAGTCATGTAGGACCTTGAAGGAAGAAGTGAATAGACTTGAAAATACACCTCTGAGAAAAGAAAAGGCTATTGAAATGCAAATGAGGAGAATAGAGGAAGTAGAGAGAAAAGACACAGAGCAATGCACTTAGGATTCCTGCTTTCCTCCCTCTGAGTTACAGTGGCTGGTAAGAAGCTTGAGGCCAGTGCTCTTGCAGCCTCAGGTGGACAATGCTCCTTCTACATCCTCTTCCTTCCCTTCTCATTTACTTCACCAGTCACTTGCCAGAATCTGTCAGCCTAGCTCATCAGTGTTTCTTGGACTGTCTTCATCTGTACCCATCTTAACCACCTCGAGCTATTTGCTGTTACCAGCCCTGTCAGCAGCATCTTTGACTCTGTCTCACCTTATTATGCACAATGCTGTACACTTGTCACACCTTCTGCTCCACAATCCAGGACCAAGTAAGTCAGCCATCTTTTTGTCCCCATGCCTTCTATAGCTCCCTCTTGACTCATGAATAAATAATAACATATTTGCTCTGCCATTCTTTATTCCTGTTTTCCCAGCCCAGAACATGCACTTCTTATAGTCACAGGCCTTTTGCTTAATAGAACTAATCTAATTCTTCCCTAAAGTGGAGAACTTTTTGTTGTGCTTGCCAAGTTTTTGTTCAGGTTGTTCACTCAAGTTGAGGTCACCCTCTCTCTAAACCTGCCTACTGTTTATATCCCTCCAAATGTCACCTTTGTTGTGAAATGTCTTTGGCCCCTTCTACCCTTAACCCCACCTTCAAGGAACCCTTGCTTTCTGGGGGTGGTTTGCTTTGCCATTCCTGTGGCACCTAGTTTCTAAATTTCTGGTAATGATGTGTTCACATAACACAGAATCACTTGTAACTGCAAACTCCTCCAGATAAGAAATAAATGTTTACTCAGACTGGTTTCCTTGAGGGAGTTAGTTGCTACCTAGTCCATACTTCTTTAAGCCAAAATAAGCTCATTGACTCAAGAAGTAAATAAATAAGTTATACATTTATTATTCATTTTTAATTGAAATGTTTTCTACTGGAGGAAAAGGGAAAGGAAGCAGCCACTTCTGATTCTCATCGTCAGTTAGACAATATCATGGATGAAGAACTCAGAGAAAAAAGTTTTATGTGTACAGTCTTGGACCTACTTAGCTTGCAGGATCAGGAAACAAGTATGGATTTTTTTTATGCTTCTGAACTGGGATAAAATTCCAGCTGTTGTTTAATCATTTGATCTGATAACGTATTAATCATGAAATTATTAAGAGGATTAAAGAAAATAACATATGTAAATTAGCTAATAGCTAAATGTAAGCTCTTAGCTCATCTAATCCTCATAATGACTTGATGATATGATCATTCTTCCTCCGAGCATCAGTGTGGTTGAGATCATGCGTGCTTGGCTTTGGGCATCATTGCAGGTCTATAAGACATGATCAAATGACACAATTGAAAGCAATTATTTTTTGTTGATATTTACTAAAAGGCAAACAGTCATTAATATTCAAATATTCTTTCAAGAAAGTTGACCACCTTTTTTTATCTTATAATATGAACCGTTACAGAATAAATGTGGAACATCGACTTGTATGAGAAAAAGGGTGAATCAATGGTGCAAAGGCTAAGTTTGAATAACTGTTCTCATAAATGTTTTGATGACAGACTGCGCAAGAATATTTCTAAATCTAACCTTATTTGAGTTGACCAATTAGTTCATCCTTTTCTAGTAACTCAAAGAATACATGTTTGGTTTTGGGGTCACACCCGGCAGCGCTCAGGGGTTACTCCTGGCTCTATGCTCAGAAATCGCTCCTGGCAGGCATGGGGGACCCTAGGGAATGCCAGGATTCAAATCACTGTCCTTCGGCATGTAAGGCAAATGCCCTACCTCCATGCTATCTCTCCGAGTCCAAGAATACATGTTTGGAAAGTTATTTCTTAGTACTTTTATGTTACCAAGAAACTTTCGTCTCTTTGTGTCTTGGTTACATTAAAATGAACCAGATATCGTGTTTTGGGAGAACATATGCTAATTTTGTTGATTCCAAGGGTAAGTGCAAATTTTCGAGAGCTAAGTTACTGCACTAGCCTTGATTAAACCCCTACAGCTAGTCTTCAAAAAATGAGTTTTGTCACCTTGTGAACTGGTGTTTCTGAGCTTCTAATTATTCCAAAGAAAAATAAAACAAAATAAAACCCAGAAGACTCCCACATCATGGGGTGGTTTCTTGTCACAACTGTACTGGATCAAATAATTTGTTTATGCCTGAAGAAAAATAAAAATGTATACAACTTATTTTGTTCTAGATGTAAATAATTCAATGTTACAGCTTCTTAAAATATGAAACAGTTGCAACTGTATTATGAATCAGAAAGTAGAATTCACATATAAGCTTAACATAAAAAAAACTTTAACGTTTTAATTTTTCTCATCAATTTGAGCCATCCTCCTAGGCTCTGGTTTCATCTTCTTTTCTTTCTAGAGAGCCACTTTAGGGATAATTGATTTACGTGATAAAACATTACTATGAATAGTTTTTAGTTTGTTTTTGGGTCACACCCTACAGTGCTCAGGACTTACTTTTGGTTCTGTACTCGGATTGATCACTTCCGATCATGCTCTGGGAACCAGATGGAGTGTTGAGGATTGAATCTAGACAGTCCATATGCAAGTCAAATGTTCTCGTCACTGTACTAGCTCGCCAGTCCCAGCTATTAATTTTTTTTAGATATTTTTATATCTTTATTTAAACATTGTGATTACAAACATGGCTGTAGTTGGGTTTCAGTCACAAAAAGGACACTCCTCCTTCACCAGTGCAACATTCCCACCACCAATGCACCCCATCTCCTTGCACCCACAACCTCTGCCTGTAATCTACTACTCTCACTCATTAACATTGTCATGGCAGTTGTTAGTCTTCTAACTGCACTCACCCCTCCTTGAGGTGAGTTTCATATCGTGAGCCAGTCCTTGCAGCCCTCATCTCTGGGAATTATTACAATAATGTCTTTTATTTATCTTAAAACCCATAGATAAAGTGAGACTATTCTGTCTCTCTCTCTCTCTCTCTCTCTCTCTCTCTCTCTCTCTCTCTCTCTCTCTCTCTCTCTCTTTCTCTTTGTATCTACACTATCAATTTTTTTTTTTTTGGCCACACCTGGTGACGCTCAGGAGTTACTCAAAATGGCTATGTGCTCTGAAATCTCGCCTGGTTTGGGGGACGATATATGATGCTGGGAGATCGAACCACAATCTGTCCTAGGCTAGCGCCAGCAATACAGACATTTTACCGCTCTGTGTCACTTCTCCTGCCCCTACACTATCAATTTTATAACACTTAAAGTGAAATAGAGTGTCACTCATCTTTAGATTAGGATAGAAAGAAAGTAAGGATGGAGTAGTGTTGAGATAAGTGTTTCGGTGGAGACTGCAAGCAAGTCATTAGAGGTTGGCAACCAGTAGGTAGAGAAAAGAGGTATTGGTAAAGGAAAGGTCAGGAAACCAAGGCTTCCTTGCAGATTAATTTAGCACTTATCATTTCATTTCCTACCAATAAAAGTTCCTCTATAAATAAAGGATAAATTGATTCATTTTCATGTCCTCTTACTCTTTTCATGATATCCTCCATCATCTCATGAGACTTGCTACTTTATGGATAGATAATTGATCTAGATTAAATCATTTGATAGACTTAAGGAAACTCAGAGGCCATATGGCCCAAGCTTCTTGTTTTTAACATCTTTCAAACTAAGTATGGAGGCCATATAAGTCTATCATATGAGAGTCTGTAATTTGAAGGGTCCCATATTTGGTTTTATTGCTCTACTTTCCTCATTTTAAAATCCTAAAATTTTAAGCAAGGGTCAGGGCATCTCTTTTCATTCTATGCTGTTTGCCACAAATTCTATTGGTGATCCTATAAATTGTATTTTTTTTTTTTTTTGGTTTTTGGGCCACACCCGTTTGACGCTCAGGGGTTACTCCTGGCTATGTGCTCAGAAATCGCCCCTGGCTTGGGGGGACCATATGGGACACCGGGGGATCGAACCGCGGTCCTTCCTTGGCTAGCGCTTGCAAGGCAGACACCTTACCTCCAGCACCACCTACCCGGCCCCTATAAATGGTATTAATGTGCTCATGATTTAGTGAGTTGAGTTAATTAAATGAAAAGATGAATAATGGAACAGTAAGAGTTTCCTTTCTTCGAGAAATTTGAATTCAGAGAAGTTAAAAGCTGATCTGGGGATTTTCAAAATGCCATATTTACCATGGATTATTTTTTTCTTTTTGGGCCACACCCGGTGATGCTCAGGGGTTACTCCTGGCAATGTGCTCCATATTCGCTCCAGGCTTGGGGGACCATATGGGATGCAGGAGGATTGAACCACAGTTCGTCATAGGTCAGCGCAAGCAAGGCAAACACCCTACCACTTGTGCCACTACTACCATGGATTTATTACACTTGCAGGTTATACCAGGTCTGGTATTTATTTCTTATCTCCATTTTGAATCTTCATAGTCCCTCCTAATATCTATTTCTTTTTGTACTGCTTCCTGCAATAACAGACAACTAATGATTATCTGTACTACTTAAAGGCCATTATAGTCAGCCCTCAATACTTTCAAGCTAAGAGATCCTAATTCTCTTATCCATTAGCTTGATTTTTAAAAAATTGATGCTTCCTCAAAGAAGAATGGCTATCTAGTCCAGGTAGCATTGTTAAAATCAGGGTGCAATTAATTTCACATCTAGTGACAATATTGCCAAGAAAAGGAATAGACAAAAACAGAGATAGCAGCAATGAAAATAACTTTTTTAGAATGCAGCTAAATTTAGCTGAACATTTTGTAATTGCAACTTAATTTTAAAAAAATCAAGTAGTTAGACTATTAATCAGGAAGAGGATGACAGGAAAGGGAGGATTGCTGCTAATAGAAATATCAGAGCCTTTTAGTTAGGGAAAGGGTTTGAAAAGAGAAAACATTGTCTGGCAAAGACAAGAGGACTAAACTTCTATCTAGTTAAGGTTACACCTGTGCCTATCTGTAACCAATTTCCATACACATATCCACAAGGAGATGTAAAGAGACCTATTATATTTTATGTTCCAATTAAACTGTTCATATACTGAATACAAACAGGTGACATGATTGGATAAGCAAAAATGGCTAAGAACAAAGAAGTAAGCAATGGAATTGGGGCTTGATTTGGTGTAATATCATGTATTCCTCTCAAAATTCACTTCAGAGAGACAGTGATTTTATTTTCACAAAACAGTGGCTGGAATACATTTATATGTAGATAATTTTTATATATTTATCCATAAAAATTGTTACATATTTATATCTCTCTTGGGTTGACAAATCCAGGGATAATTGAGTACAACAAAGGAATCTTATTCAAATTGACAATCAAGCACCTAATGGAGATGATAATGGGGAATGGGATCTGCATTGGTGACAGGTGGATTGAGGATTGTAGGTTTTCTGGGGTAAGATGTAGGAAGGCAATTACTTGCTAAACCCTAGGTGTCCTCTCCACTTTCTCTGTCTCTAAATTTTCATGTATACTAAAAACACCGAAAATATTGATTTATATGAGCATTGCTGTGAAAAGAAAGTTAATGAAAAAGAAAGTGCTTTAAAGAGTTGTAACACATTGTGGACTTAACTTAGCTCATTAATATAAAGAAAAAATAACCACATATTGTACTCTGGGTTGTAAACTGACAAATAGTGTTTTCCCTCAGAGAGCATCCAGTCTAGCCGAAGAATAAATCATATTAGTGGTGATAAGTTCTTTGTAGAACATTTTAGATAGTTGAAAATTTGATTGTTTATATTATTAAAGAAGATTGTGTCACTGAATCTAATTAGGTTTGTATCTTAGTTTACAGAAGACAAAACTAAGGCTTAAGGGTTTCAAATATCTCTAAAATCTGTTTATTTTAATCTTAAACAGAGCTTTTAATAGAATTTCATGGAATAATTGTGAGGGTTATTGGAACAATACAACATCTATACAGTGAATGACTAACACCACACTATGAACTATTATCACTGGATGTGTAGATGTGTATCTCCCAAACTTATTTGACTTTACGTTTTATTTTTTTCTTTGGATGAGAAAGCAATCACAGATGATGACTGAAACACTTAAACACTCTCTAGAAAGTGAGTGTACTATTATAGCAACAAGATTGTTTATTAGAAATTCAGAGACTGGATTTAATCCGTGGGATAGAAATCATTAGGAAAGTAATGAAGGAGGCAAGGAGAATGAATGGATACTTTAAAAAGAATAGAATTTGACACTAGCAAACAAATGTAGAAAACAAGGTTGGAGATAGAGAGGCAAACATATACTGAAAAGAATAGGACACAGAGATGATTGAATTCCTGTACAAGGCTCATTTTTTTATTCATAGGTAGAGGAATAATTTAATGAGATATTAAGAGAAAGTATAAAATGATGTGTTTAAGGGCCGGAGAGATAGCATGGAGGTAGGGTGTTTGCCTTGCATGCAGAAGGATGGTGGTTCGAACCCTGGCATCCCATATGGTCCCCTGAGCCTGCCAGAAGCAATTTCTGAGCATGGAGCCAGGAGTAACCCCTGAGTGCTGCCCAAAACCAAAAAATAAATGATGTTTGTCCACATTGAAGGTGCCTAGAGATAGATACACTGAGAAATTATTTAATGAGGTTCAAGTCTCAGACCACCAGTGAGAAAGAGATATAAACCAGGAAAATTGAGAAGGATCAGGAGAGATGTGAGCCTATTGTAGTTGAATATGGAAGTTTGGGAAGGACACAGGTTTTATTCTATAGCTATTTGAGACATCATATTTTTTAGCATCACTTTATATTTCAATGGTTCAATTTACAGATGTTTTCTAAATTGTATTTACTTTCAATATAGGTGCTGATTGTGAAAATTAATGATGGAAAGGGGAAATGGAAGACGAGGTCCTCTGTGCTCTTAGTGTTGAGATACTGTTTCTGTTTGTAAAACCTTCACTTGCTTGAGTTGAGTGGCATATGTAAGTGTGAAAACAACAACAAAACAATGAGAAACAGGACTATTGAGGCAGTTCAGAGGGTTCAGTGTTTGCTTTGCATGAAGCCAACCCTGGTTCAGTCCCTGGCATTACCAGGAGTGATCCCTGATCACGCAATCAGGTGAAAAAAAATAAGTCCTGAATATTTCTAGGTATGGCCCAGTACACACAAACACAATCATTCAAAACAAACAAACAAACAAAACCCAACAAAAATAAAAACCATCCACATTGCAAAACCCTTCAAACTAAAGATAAGAAATATTCAAAAGCCAAACTAACTCCCACCCCCCAAAAGTTAAGAGGGTGATCTCAAATGAATCTTTGGAAGAGTTAGCATTTGGTCTTGACCTTGATTTGGAGCTTAACTGGGGTGTGGTGGTGGTGGTGGTGTGTTGCTAGGTATCATTTCATAACTAAACAAATTCAGCAAACTATGATGGTGAAAATAAGCTCATCAGGTAGACATCAATCCTATTTTAGATGAACTAAGTACAAATTGACTTTAAAACAGAGCTGTAGTGACTGAAAAACACCTGGAAAAAAAGAACTTGGAGAGGCTCTTGTTTATAGGAAGTATACCAAATAGTTAATTATACATACCACATTTCACTTCATTATCATCATTAAATTCATGTTACTAATTTTTTATTTTGCAAAAAAATAGGGTGTGACTATTATTTGAAGGATTTTTTTGAGAGGTATGTTTTTGTTTTGGGGTCACATAAACAAAGTTCAGGAAGCTCATAGTTTATATCCCTTTGCTAAGGCAACACTTCTGGAGGAGCATGAGGGAACACATGGGTGAAGATTAAACATGAGTCATCTGTGTGCAAGGCAAGCACCATATCTGGTATTATTTCTACAACACAAGCTTCTTTTTATTTTCTTAAAGAAAAGAAGTGTATGAATCTTATTTTAAAAGAGGATGAGATGATGGAACTGTGAAATGTGATAGCGTGGTCATACCTGATGGCAGTGCCCTCCTTAATTCTCAATTCAACCCACTATATATGTGGTCAAAGAATTCTAAATAACAGAGTTTGAATTTCACCTGTAACTGAGTTACAAGCTATCCAAGAAGTTAAAACAAGAGATAATGTGATTAAAGGGCTGCTGATTAAAGAAAGATTCTAAAAAGCCTATGCATCAGAAGATGGATCTCATAGGGACACTGGAGAGGAGGATAGAAGAAGCAAGACCAAAACTAATTGCTAATCGTTTTCATAACTGGCATCAAGTCAAAAATCTTCCTCAGTGTTACTTTCACACTAGTCTAACTTGATTAAAGCAACACATTATAGTTCTACTCTTCCACATAGCACTTTCCATATTCTTTTCAAATATTTCCCTTTAAAATCATTTGACATATTGGGACCTCCCAGGTGGTGGTTAGGAGGTCTCTCTGTCATTCATAGCTAAGTAACTGATGGTTCAGTGTGAGAGGCTGAAGATGTGGTGCTTCTCAGGCTCTACAGTGCTAAGGAATTATCCAAGCCACCACTTATCACTACTGGGGACTTCCAGGTCACATTGGGCAATGTTCAAGGAACATGGTGCTAGGAATGGAACCTGGTTTAGTGGCATCAGGCTATGCATCTGAAACTCTGGATTATCTCTCAGGCCTTAATTTTTTTTGCATTTTCAAAAGAGCCCTATTCTACTTTTAATGTGCCATATGTTGAAGATTTTCATACCTTTATATACTTTCTAAGGCATTGGTCAAATTTATATATTCATATTTTATCAAAAATTTTGATTCTACTCAGCAGAAATGAAGAAAGGGGGAGCATTAGGAAAGGAAGGAGGATGAAAAGAGATCCCCTTTGGATTGGCAGCTGCTGGGGTAGCAGAACATTTCAGTCCATGGCATGACCCAGTAGTCACTCGAAATGTGTGTGAGAACTGTCTGTCTAAGGGGAGAATTCATCCATTTGTTCCTCTCCCATTGATCAGAAGTTGGCCAAGTGGACCATTAATTCTCCCCTTTTTCAGATTGTGTGTCTGAGCAGGTAAATCATCCTCAGATTTAGTTTGACTCTCTATATACTTTTCAAGAACTGGTATTCATAACTGAAAAAACCCCCTGGATCTAGATTGTTCAGATAAGAATTTAGGGCAGAATGAGGATTAAGGAAAATATGTAAAATGAATTTACTATAAATATTGAAGCAAATAATCTCCTTAATTCTTCATATATAGATGACCACTAATAAAGTTCAGCAACACCAGGATTTGTACTTAACATTGAGGTGTACCCTAACAAAAATATGTTAACTTGATTATAAGGAGGTATGAGCCTAGTTGGGAGAGGCTAAAGATTGTAATAAAGTAATATGGGATAAGTAGATAGAGAAATGGTCCAAGTAAGCATGTAATAATATTTCCATGCAGCAGAGGGTTCAGAAAATATTTCAGATGATTTATGATACCTCATTTTGTCACATGTGTCAAGGCTGTGTGGGATCCTCATGCCCAGATTGAAGCACAACTTGAACAGCTGGCATATTCCTAGAATTCTCAGCGTCAAGTCAACTGTGAAATCCCTAGGTGCTCTTGATGTTAGAAGCTACATTCAGCGAGTTACATGTCATGAAGATATTTTTGCTTAAACCTTGTAGTCTTTTATTTATGCATGCATTTGAGTATTGGTAGTTACTGTTCCTTCTCTTAGGGATCCATTCTTTCTCATACAGATCTCTGTTTCATATTTTCTAGGGAGCTGCAAAGAGAATTTGATTGTAAAAGGTTAAACTGACAATGAAATGGAATGTTTTGTCCTCTCTTCCCTTGGCAAAAACACTAGTCTTTGTAAACAAAAGCTAGAACACAGATGGTTTAGGAGAGGTTTCATTAAGATAAATCTGTGTGTGTGTGTGTGTGTGTGTGTGTGTAGTGTGTATGGTGTGTGTGTTTTAACATAGCAAATTGAAGAATATAGCTCAGGAAGTTAAGCTGTTGGTTGTCACAGTCTGGAGGGCAGAAAATCTGGTACAAAGACAGAGACCTCCTACTTAGGCCACTCATGACTTATCATGTGATCCCACTCATCTTTTTACTCTTAGCATAAAGGCTGCTCTGAGCTTTCTATCTTCTGCCCTTCAGTTCCTGGCCTCCCAACTGACATATGGGAAAAATTTAGAGACTAGGGCAAAACTCAACAATCAAATATGAAGAAAAATCATGTGGTTAACAGCTGGAATTCATGAAGTTCCATAGTAACTGAAGATTGATACCAAGAAATTAAAAACATTGTTTCTCAAAAGAAAGGCAAACTAATAGCTTCAGGACAAAACAGGCTTCCCAGATTTCTGACTTCTCTTTAAATATAACTGTAATACTTATATTTGTTTTTATAAGGAATAGCAATGGTTATATTTGCCATCAATTTGGAATGATTGATCAGGGACAACTGTGGTAGAATGCATTAACAAAGTGCCATAAATGCATCTAAAATAGGATATGTGCTTAACTTACTTTTGAGTTACTCTTTTTTGAGGCATTTTCACATTAAATGAAAATAATTTTATGAAGACTTTTTACCTAATTTATATTCTTTAGTCTCCTCCATACAAGCCAAAAATTATTTTAAACCTCCCTCTGCTTGAGAGAAAATTGATGCTCAAAGAGATTAATTTTCCCAAGATTATATGGAGGTAGATAAGAACTTAAACCTACTTATTCTATTCCTAATACCCATAGGTGTATCTTTTGGAATGGGGTTTATAAACATGTATGATTTTTCAAATTACCATTTATGTGTTTTGAATTTACTGACTCCTGGCTTGGGTTTCTGCATGCCTAAAAATCCCTTATGTGATACTATTGAACAGCTTGGTTTGAATTCTACTGTATTAAAGTAAATGGAACCTCATTTTCCTCCCAATATTGGGGATGTAGATGAGAATATTTTCTGAAGACTAGCAGAACCATACCTGGGAAGCATTGGAATCCACATACCAAGAAACTTGAAACAATTTGGGGTGAGCTTTTCCTTTACTTTTTTGTTGTTGTTGTTGTTGTTGGTTTTTGGGCCACACCCGGTGCTGCTCAGGGGTTACTCCTGGCTTTCTGCTCAGAAATAGCTCCTGGCAGGCAAAGGGGACCATATGGGACCCTGGGATTCGAACCAACCACCTTACGTCCTGAATAGGCTGCTTACAAGGCAAATGCCATTGTGCTATCTCTCTGGTCCCTTTTCCTTTACTTTTTTAAATTTAGCATTTTCCTTTTTATTTACTAACATCATTATTTGGTGATTTTTTTTTAACCCAAATTTCCCTAGATAAGGATACACTGCTAAAAGTGCTAGGGATCACACTGCCAATATCAAAGATGTAGAGTTATGAGTTGGTTCTGTTGTGTTATGAGTTTGCTTCTGTTGATTGCAGGAGTGAGATAGATACATGAAACTATAAAATATAATGGGCTTGATTGTTTAATATATGAACATGTTTGAGAAGTCTGATAAATATAGAAAAAACATATCTCCTACCTGAGAGTAGCTAGAACATTAAATACTTTTATTTTTATTTTCGTGCACCCAGATAAGTGATGACCTTGCTTCAGTGTTTGTGCTAGTTTTGAATCTCAGCAATATAATTTCTTGACCTTGGGTAACTTTATTCTATTCAAACTTCAGTTTCCTCTTACATGTCTGGGAGGTAATGGTCCTTTTATTGTAAGAGTATTTAGGGACCTTATTATTTGGTGATTTTTTTTCTTAGTAGTTGATACTAAATTTTTCTTCTTTTTCCTTAACCTTTTTATCTCCAACAGAATAGCATAACTTGAATCATTCAGCCTCACAAATTGAGGGGGGAAAATGATGATACCAGGACCAGTCATATGAACATGTAGTGAAAATAAAAATTGACCAGACTAGAACATCAAACCCAAAGTCAATGACAACAGAATAGATACCCAATCTACAACGAGCTGTAAAGTGGAGACCAGTTACACTAGTATTCTGGGGGAAGGGGGTAAAGGAGGGAGATATGGGAGACATGCTGGGAACAGGAGTGGAGGGAGGACAACATTGGTGATGGGAATGCCCTTCATTCATTGTCACTATGTACTGTAAATAATTCTGTGTAATGCACTTCAGTCACAATAAAAATTAAAACAAAACAAAACAAAAAAAAAGAGTATTTAGGGACTTGAATGATGTGCTTAGGGCAATGGTTGTAAAAATAATAAGCAACATGTAAGTTGCAGTGTTAGTTCTGTCTCTTACGTCCAAGGGGTCTTAACATTTAATCAGGAGAGGATTTACACGCTTTAATGAGATCTTAAGCAAACCAGATTTTAAATGAGAAAAGATTCACTCTAGCAAAATGCAAGAAAAGGACAAAAAGCAGGAGGTCTTGTCTTCAAACACTGCTCCAACTTTTAGAAACGTGAACACAAGGACACTCATTTGAATATCAAAAACTATGTCTGCCCACAGGAGCCAGAGGAAAGCATACCCAGGTATTGGGAAAACAGGAAATATAAATGCATTCTGCACCTAGCATACTAAAACAAAAACATGAAAGTTACTTTGGAGAAAGACTTTATAAGAGTAAGCAAGAATGGACTGTAAACTGATTAACTGTATTAGCATATCTAAGGAACAATTTTATCATTCAGACCTACAGGCAGCAGTGGAAAAACAGAAAATGGAAAGCCAGGGAGGGAAATTTTGGCAAGTGTCTTTTTAGAACTATTCAGAGAAGTTTTGGCAAGTGTCTTTTTAGAACTATTCAGAGAAGTTTGGAGGCTTAGCTACAGGAATTGTTTTTTTTTTTTTTTTTTTTTTTTTTATATTTGGCAAAGTCACCTATTAGTAGTATATCCATTTCAATCTATCGTATCCCAGTGCCATTATATAGTCAGAGCACAGAACAAGTTCATTTTGTGTAGAGTCTATTCTTTTTATGAAATACTACGATAATTTCATTTCTATATAGTATATTTAAAGAGAAAACACACCCACTCCCAGACACACCAGACTAAGAGTGCCGGTGAGCTTCTGCTTCTTATGTTTATGTTAGTTTATACTTCGGTCTTTTGTTAATTGAGGAAGCCAAAGTTAGTCTCTGATCATCATAGGACACGAGTTTTGGGTTTTGCAATATTCATACTAGAGCAGTGAGTTGAGCAAGATAGTATGTGCCACCTGAGAGTCTCTACAGCTACAAACTTGTTGATATCTTTGGTGATCTATTTACTTGATGTTCACTTTCTATTCATCACTAGGAAAGAGGAAAATCAAAACAGATGCCAGATTTGGATCAACATTAGCCTTGGTTGAAAATGGTTTCCAGGGACACAATGATTCCATTCCTTCTTCCTAATGGAGTTTCTAAATTTTCGGAGACTCTCTATCTATACTTATATCTATATTTATATTTATATCTGTTCGTTTTTTTTTTTCTGGGACCAGCAGTGGGACCTTCTGGGTCTTCTGGGACCCAGAAGTCCACTACTGGGAACACTTAGGCCAGTGATTTCTGGATTCACGTTTCAATGTTTAACCTGGAAGTGCAGTATAGTGGTTGGAGGGGGCATTAGATCCACAGATCAAGGTATTTCAGGGGTTAATATAGCTCAGGACCTAACTTAGGTCCCCTACCACCTGAATCATATACCTGTTCTATCTTTTTTTTTCTAAAGAATTTTTAAAATTGAAACACCATGAGATACAGTTACAAAATTGTTCATGATGGAGTTTCAGTCATACAATGTCCAAGCTATTTCTTCACCAGTGCACATTTCTTGCTACCAATGTCCCCAGTTTCCCTCCCACCCTTTCATTTACCATCTCCTCTGCCTCTGTGGCAGACATTTTTCTTTTCTCTCTTTCTCTCTTCCATTTTTTCTTTTAAACACTGTGGTTTGCAATAGGATTACTCAAGGGTTATCATTCATATCACATTATCCTTTCAGCACCCAGTTCTTGTCCAGCGTGACCCCTTTCCAAATATCATTATCATAGTGGTTCCTTCTATGAACTAATTGCACTCCCCTGCTAATTGTGGCAAGCTTTCTATTATGAACTGGTTTTCCTGGCTCTCATCTCTGCTTTTTTATGGATATTATTGTTGTGCTATCTTTTCTATATTCTACAAATGAATGTAAGTAAAATTAAATTTTTGTTGATTTACCAAATCAGTGAGTGCCCTGTTAGAGCTATCCAGGGAAGATAAAGTTTGAGTTACGAGGATTTTGAATATTTTTTTCATGTTGGCAAGATTATTTATCATTATATCTTTTCATAATGTTATATAAGTTTTGGAGGAAAAGTTTCATACCTTCCTGCATATAGATGCCATCCTGTACCTATCACCAATGCTCTAGTGCCATTTACCTTTAACAAACTAAACCTCTCTCCTTCATCTTCCAATTTCTTTCCCTTTTCTCTTGTGGTGATCACCATGTTTTTTGTCAGACTCTTTTTATTGTGCAATTTTTCTAGTTAATTTGCATTATGTTAGCCTTTTGGACATAGACTATTTTACTCCAGTGTGAGGTGATACCACATTTTGGTTTTGAAAATGCATTTATTCAATAATAAGTGAAGGTGAATATTTTGATATGTGTGCTATTTTGCTATTTGTATGTCATTTTTTGGATAAATGTCTATATGTGCCTAATAAATTTTTGTTAAGTCATATAAGCTTTGAAAATGTATTTTTATTAAAATTAAAAAATTAAAGAATTGCGATTTAGAAAGTTATTGATATCTTAGTTTTATACATATAATAGTTCCTCATTAAGCCCACCAGCAGTGTCAACTCCCTCCCTACTGTACTCATACTTCATTATCTCCTATTTTTTCCCTAATTCCTGCTTGTTACCTTGACAGGTAAATTACAAAATTAGATATTTGCACCTTATATTTCATGTTTTTAGTATTGAGTCTGTACTTTGAATTTGTAACTTTTAATATATTTTGGATAAAGGTCTTTTGTTGAATATGTCATATACAAATATTATTTCTCATTTAGTATGTTGTCTCTTTGCTTTCATGGTTCTTTCTTTTTGTGGTCATTAAAACAATCTTTTTTTGTAATTTGACATAATCCCATTTATTGAGTTTTGTTTCTGTTTCTCTAGCCATTGGAACTGAGTACCCAAAGACATAAACTATATATGACCTTACAATAATATAAGGGCTGGTGAGTTAAGACAGATGTAAGGCATTTGCCTTATACATAGTCAATGCAGGTTTCATATCCATAACCTGCTTATGCTCTCCAAAGCACTGTCAGAATTGATTTCTGATAGAGAATCAGGAATAACCTGGAGCTCTTCCAGATGTGGTCCAAATTCTTCTCCCAGCACCCCCCCCCCCAAAAAAAAATCCTCACAATAATACCAAGGATCTTAGGCTGTGCTGATATTTCTGGTGCCACTTTGAGGAGTTACAACCACCTGCTAATTATTTCCTGAGCTTCTAGTTTTGACTCTGATAGTAGTCCACACAATGACTGGAATGTACTTTCTCAAGTATCCATGTAAGTGTGTCACCTTTTGAGCCTTTCATTGTTTGCATGTTGCTCCTAGTTCAGGTCCTAATTTATCAGCAAGCCTGCAGGGTTTGATCTTTGCTAATTGCCAAAGGTTCATCTTTCACCATCTCTCTCACTAAAATGCTATGTTCACCTCTATTTATTGAAAAGATTCCATGCAAGTCTCTCATCTCTTGGTCTGACATGCATATTTTTCTTCCTCCTTTTCTAATTTGTTTCTTACTTAAATTTTCTTATTGAGACATCATCATATACATGTAATTAGTACTTAAAAAATTTCTAAGAATACAGGGATCTTTGGCCTGCTGGTGTTTTGTTTCAGTTTCTCTAGCCATTGGAACTGAGTACCCAAAGACATAAATTATATATGACCTTACAATAATTTAAGGGCTGGCGAGTTAAGACAGATGTAAAGCACTTGCCTTATACATAGTCAATGCAGGTTTCATCTCCATAACCCACTAATGCTATCCACAGCACTGTCAGAATTGATTCCTGATAGTGAACCAGGAATAACCTGGAGCTCTTCCAGATGTAGTCCAAATTCTTCGCCCAGCATACCCCCCCAAAAAATAATAAAACCCTCACAAAATACCAAGGATCTTAGGCTGTGCTGGTATTTCCGGTGTTAATTTAAAGACACCGGAAGGCTGAGCAGGTAGAATTCTGACAAAATGTTTCTGTAAGACTATTTTAATAAGGAGAGAGTTCACCAGTTCCACCACTTCACAACTGCTCCTCCAATATCCAGCAGGCAGAAGATCCTGGATTCTGACAGTTTTGTCCTGAACACTTAAGCATTTTCAATGTTAAGCTATTGGTGCTTCACCCACTATTTGGGATGCTTGGGATATAATGGTGAAGAAAACAGGATGTGATCTATTTGCCTTGTTAAACATGATTAATTTCTTGACTTGTCTTTCCTAAACTGCAAGCTACCTGAAGATAGGGCATGCCCATAGTTTACCATAATATTCCCAAAGCCTAGAGAAATACTTTTGCAGCAGAACTCAGTGAGCAAAATGAACAATCTTTTTAGAAAGGGCAGAAAAGTTTTTAAGAGAATAAAACATTTTCTTATCTATAAATATATTAGGATGTTTTGCTTCCTTAAGATTTCTGTCACAGCTCTTCAATTCTGATGTTATAATACAAGCTGTCACAGAAAATATGAACAAATGGGTATGGATATGTCCAAGAAAATGTAGAAGTTTTCTTTCAGACACATACTTCTTTCATTGCATTATCTATTTTGTGTATTGCTTTCTTCTCACCATATATACCTATATCTATAGCATAGAGATTGCATAATATTAACTTGATGAATAGAAGAATTTGAAACAGAGATTAGGTTTCCATCCAAGGCTTTATTAATTCAAGATTATAGTCTTTTTGAAACAAGGTCTGCTATTTGTTTAATTGGATATAGACAATAAGGAGCAGAATCCCCAAGGAACTGAGAACCACACTTTAGGTCAATTAGTCTAAAACTTTTAGATTTTTTTAAATATTTTAATCTCTTGCCCAAGTTTACTTAAAGAAAAATTTAAGTAAATTGTGTTTCTTGTGAGTCCTAAAAATGACATTAATAGCATAAGAGGAATAAAAAGTGACAGTAGGATAGTCCCTGAGATAAACCACACATATAAATGGTTACATGCAAAGGAGAAATCCTTTAGGAAAGAGTGGTGATAAAGAGAGGAATATGATTTAATTTATGGCAGGTGGAAATTTTCTGAGCATGGTAAGGTCTGAAAAGAATACTGAGATGACACACATTACTTTGCATGTGATTAAAATGAGAATCACAGTAACAAAGGATGCACCTAGGCAATTTATAATTTGAATCATAAGAACAATTTCCTATTTTCTGTCATCCAGTAAATGACTAGACTTTCTTGATGCTAGAAGATTATTTCAGTACATTTTATAAGTAGACATTCCTAGTTTAAACACCATAACCTCTTACAGATGTATATATTTGAATAAACATTGCTCTTTCTTAGGAATCATGTGTTTTCATATTTAGTTTTATGTATGTATTGTTATAGCATACTCAAATAGTCCTGGAATGTAAAGCTTGCATGAAATAAAAATGAAATAAACCAACTGGGATTTTTGTTTTGTGAACTCTGGAAGTGTTGAGCCAGCTGTTGAAACTGTTAAATGGAACCCACAGAGCCTGTTGCTCTATAGCCGGAATTCATTTCCCTTTCTTTGGTTCCATATTGGTTTATGACCAATGACTAATGCCTCACCCATGAGTCATTAAACTCATTCTGCACTTCCTTGCTTCCCTAATCTTTTTGGAATTCATCCTGTGTCCAATGGTCCAATGCTCTAACTTGGTATTCAGATGACTGAGTGAACAGAAATGGCAATAAAAATGTATATGTGATATAACAGTTCAAAATGCAATTCCATTTAGAGAAGGTCTCTGAACAAATCAAATCCTCCTAAACCATTTCAAATTCTTTGAAATATTTGAAGCTTTCCGTTTCCTTCGCACCTTTGTTGAAAGGTCAACAAATGCAAGTTATCTGCTAACTCTGCCAACATATTACTAGAAAATTCAGACTTTATAGGCTAGCTCTACTTTCTAATGCTCTTGATTAACTACTAATGGAAGGAGGCAGAAGTGTGGATAATCTAATATAGATAGTAGCTGATGAATATGCATATGTCTGATGTTCTCGAAAACAGTCAAGTACCATTGCTAGCTAAATTTAAGATGGAAAGAAAAGATGAACACCTTCTTGACTCCCGTTCAATTCCCTGAAGGGCATTTTATTTTAAGAACAGTTATTTTAACAGAAAGAACTAGAACGACCTGATAATTAGGGAATATTGTGATATACCAAATTGTAGGGTTGTGATGGGATGAAAAAGGAAAACAGTATAAATAAAGCTTGGGAATAACCTATTACCAGGAATAATGCTAGTTAGCACTGGGGGAGGAGTCAGATATAATTGCTAATACTTTTACTTTACCTACTGAAAATGTCCATATAGCCTGAGACTCTCAGGATAAGGTATATTGTTAGTATCTTATAAGCAAATATATGGAACTCCATAATGGAGGATTCAAGCAAATTTTAAGTTTAGATTTTCAGGTAGAAAATGTACAGTCTTCTGACATAGAATGATGATAATGATGGTAGTCTACCCTAAATGGCTAAGGACTGAGTAAGATAAATCATAATATCATATTATAAAGGAATTAAGTCATATAAGAGATACACACTGGTTACGGGGACAAGCTATCAATGTTTATGTTGAGAATGGGAATGTGACTCTAGAATACTCATAGAACTAAATACATGAAAGAAGAGGAATCTTCCTTATGCAGGTCTAACAGGATACTTTAATTTTCTCTTTGAAGTGACATCTGTTGCTATCACCACAATAAAAGGACAAAGTATGTGAAAAGACAAGTGAAGTCAACGACAGCAGAAACGATACCCAATCTACATCAAGCTGTACATGGGGGAACAGTTGCACTAACATTACGGGGGGTAGAGGTGGGAGAAGTGGGATGCATGCTGGGAATAGGGGTGGAGGGAGGACAACACTGGTGGTAGGAATGACCCTCATTAATTATTACAATGTGCCTTAAATATTACTGTGAAAGATTTGTAATTCACTTTGCCCACAATAAAAAAAAGGTCAGGAGGTAAAAAAAAATGTATAAATTTTTGTTATTGTTGCAGGAAACTTTTTTTGAAATTATATCCAAGTGCTACTCCCTAAGTAAAGTCCTAGATACTAGGAAATGCTCTGCTAAACAGGAGACTTATAGATTTTACTCAGCTAAACATGACTTTGGTTTCATACTTATTCATCATTTGAGGATGGATGGGTAATGGTAATGCCAGAAGGTTGGCAGCAATGGGGAATTAGCCCAGAAAAAGATTACGGGAAAGACATTAGGTAAGCAACTTTTAACTATTTATTTCTAGTGATTCTGATAATTGACATTATTAGAAAATGCATTGCACAGTAGATTAATTGAATTACTGAATAGACAAGTCATATGTCTGCTAAAAACTGTGCTATTAAGTATGCATATATCAGCATTTGTTGACATGTGAAACAATACCTAAATTGCACTAAACATTTTTTACAACTATATGCTTTTCCTTAATTATATTTAATGAGGTTCAGTCCTTAAATGTTTTCTGTCAAACTTTCATGTAGAATGTAATAGAATTTTAGCCACTGTTATTTGATTTCTAAAAGGCTCCTAGAGGATTGGGGAGGCTTTGTTAAAAGGTTTACTGTAACTTTAGGGTCACAGGATCTAAAAATTCATTAAACTGTTTAAAAGGATGTTAGTACTAAGGCATGAGTGTTTAAGCATCATTTAACTCATGAGAAAAACTGACTCAGGCGTGATAGTTAAAAATTGGCTTATGACGAAGAGGCATATAAACAAATTGAATATATCTTTTTGAGATAGGATATATCTTTAATAATTGCTGACATATGAATGTGAGGTAGTTTTAAGATTTTGTGTCTTAATAGATGTGTTTTTTTGTAGGATTTCAAAAAGTTAGATCACTTTTGAATACTGTGCAGTCAGTTGAATTTCTAAGACTAAATTGCAAGGTCAGCACAGTTGACATATGATGAAATAATTGATTCATTATGTACCTTTTTCTTAATCCATTATTACTTTATCTTCTTCAGCTTTTAATCACAATTTATCTCTTTGTGACTTCTTAGGAGCACACTGTACTAACTCTTGATGTCAAAATCTAGTTTCACAGGTGCCTGAGCAAATCAATCTTGGGTATTGATCATACAGTGACTACTAATTGCTGTAACTTGAAATTCCATTCAGTAGCAGGAAAAAAGACTTCCCTTTGTTTTATCTATACCACATATATTTTTGTGAAAAAGAAGTATGCTTATGCTATATTATATTTTCATTTATAAAATATAAAATAAGTAAAGAAAAATTTAAAAAGGGTATGATCTGTTTGTTAAAGTTGCCTTCATGCCACTTAACTTATATATCTCCTTTCACTTCACTACTTTTTTTTAAAACCAGTATAAAGCTGTCTCTGCAAGACAGAAATCTGGTTTTCAGGTGAAATGGCCAAATTTTGCTGTTAGTTGGCATACCCCTCTTGAGCACTTTTCCATAGGAGTAGAAGGATATATATCTATCTGTATATATATATATATAGTCTATAAAGAAGGGTATATTAAATATATATAGAATATGTAGATTATTTATATGTAAGAAACATATATAAACCTATAATATATGTATTTTGATTTTTGGACTACAACCAGAGATGCTCAGAACTTACTCTTGGCTCTGCACTCAAGAGTCACTTCTGATGAACTCAGGATATAAATGGACTGATAGACTATATGGGACGATGGGACATATGCAAAGCTAGTGACCTACTCAATGTACTATCTCTCCAGTCACCAGTGTCTTTTTAAAGACTTATGTTTGGTTTACAAATACAAAGGAAGTGTTAAAAAATAAGGGATGGGAAAAAGATTTGTTGTTACAAATTTTGAGGACAAATTTTTATCATTGTTGAAATGATCTTTTAATAATGTTCATTTTAAAATGATTTAATGGATAGAACAGAAAAATATTATTCAGTAGCTAATAAGATCAGTTTTTGTTGGATACACTCAGATGAGGAATAACAGTTTAGTGATGATGCTTTGCTTGGGAGCAGAGATAATTTCTTGGTCAACTTATTCACAGAAATGAACACTTGAGATTTATTGAGGTATGAAATGTAGGCTATTTGCTTTTGGGTTCATCTTGAATGTTCGAGAGCTCAAGATTTTAACATTAGGTTTGTGTGGTAAGATTTATGACACTAAAAGTTGTGTGTGAGTGTGTGTGTGTGTGTGTGTGTGTGTGTGAGAGAGAGAGAGAGAGAGAGAGAGAGAGAGAGAGAGAGAGAGAGAGAGAGAGAGAGAGAAAGAAAGAAAGAGAGAGAGGGCACTGTTTTAGGGCGCTCACACGTGGACGACCCGCAGCCGCCAGCCACCCTGCGCGCGACCCCCCCATAGACTGCAGAGGCCAGCCGCGCCAACGGGGAGTAGGGAACCCCGGCGTCCATGGTGAGTGCACTGTTTTAGGGCGCTCACACGTGGACGACCCGTGGCCGCCAGCCACTGCGCGCGACCCCCCCCCCCCTCATAGACTGCAGAGGCCAGCCGGCCAACGGGGAATAGTGAACCCCGGCGTCCATGGTGAGTGCACTGTTTTAGGGCGCTCACACGTGGACGACCCGCGGCCGCCAGCCACCCTGCGCGCGACCCCCCCCCCCTCATAGACTGCAGAGGCCAGCCGCGCCAACGGGGAGTAGGGAACCCCGGCGTCCATGGTGAGTGCACTGTTTTAGGGCGCTCACACGTGGACGACCCGCGGCTGCCAGCCACCCTGCGCGCGACCCCCCCCCCCCATAGACTGTAGAGGCCAGCTTGTTGGCACAGAGACCACACCACCCGTTGCCTCAACTTCCAGGCCCCAGAGTTCATCCCACCTGACCCGAGCGTAGACTGGGGAGGACATTCCCTAGTACCTAGTGGGCCGGAGTCACCTGCCCAGCTGGGACAGGTGGGACGAATAGACTAGGTGAGCTTGGGCCTGCCCCCTGGACCTTTAGGTAACCTAGAGCAACCTAGCCCCGAGCCCCAGAGTGGACCGGAGACCCCCCCTAGGGCTGAGAGCAGCTACCGGGAGGGCTTGACTGGGGGAATTTCTTCCGCGGTAACTCGGAGGAGCAGAGCTTCATTGACCCCCAGATAAGGGAGGGAACAGAGAGTCAGGCTCAACAGCGCCCGCAACCAGTGTGGCCAGAAGCGGAACTACACCTGCTGACAGGAATAAAGAGGAAGACTGACTTCCAACTAGTAGAGGAGAGGAGAAAAAGGAGAGGAGAAACAGTGCCCCCCACCACTGTGGTCAGGAAAGGGCCAGTACTAGCTGCCAACAAAAGAGGAAAACAACTAACCAGGCCACATAAAGAGTACAGGAGGATCAAAACCTCAGCGAGTTCACCCAAAAGTCCCTCTAGAACCACCCTCAGGGAGGGAACCAACTCCCACACCACAGGGGATCAAAACAGGTGAAAATTAGAAGCACAGCACTCTAAAACACACCATTAAATACAAAGAAATATGCGTAAATCAAGGAAATCACTAATATCTGGAGATATGGTGACAAACTCTTGCAAGCTTCCAAGTCCACCAAAATACACAGATACACGCGATGAAGACCTAAAAGCAGCCATGAGGAAGGAAATGCAAGAATTAATAAAAGGAATTAGAGAAACCCTAGCTATCGAGTATAAGAAATCTATGGATGAACAAATCAGCCAAATTAAAGAAGAAATGTTAAAGAACATAAGAGATTCCATACAAAAAGAAGTGAAGGAATTAACAGACAAAGTAACAAGCCTTACAAGCAGAAACACAGAATTGGAGAAACACATTGAAGAACTCGAAGGAAAACTGCAAACAAAAAATGATCAAGAAACCAACAAAGAAATAAAAGGCAAAGCACTGGAAGGAAAGGTCCAGTATCTAATGAAAAAGGACAAAAGAAACAACCTAAGAATTGTGGGTATACCAGAAGGGGAGGAAGTAGGGAAAGGGGAAGAACAAGTAGTCAGAGAGATAATAGCGGAGAACTTCCCCACCCTCTGGAAGGATACTGCAATGCCAATACAGGAAATAAAAAGAGTTCCCAATAAGATAGACCCCAATAAACAAACACCAAGACACATGGTAATCCAATTGGCAAAAAACAAAGAGAAAGAAGAACTCCTTAAAGCAATAAGGAAGAAAAGAAACCTCAAGTACCAAGGTAAGGACATAAGAATCAAACCAGATCTCCCATTTGAAATAATTCAAGCAAGAAGACAATGGAATGACATATTTAAACGACTGAATGAAAGAAATTTCCAACCTAGGGTCCAATACCCAGCAAAACTTACATTCATATGGGAGGATAGACTAAAAACATTCTCAAACAAGAACGAATTTGAACTATTTGTGCAAACAAAACCGATCCTAAACGACTTACTCAAAGACGAATTACACAATCCAAACCCCCGATTGTAACAAAAACCACCCTACACAACACAACTACACAACAATCCTCTCTCTCAATAATCTCCCTAAATGTTAACGGACTAAACTCTCCAATTAAAAGACACATAGTAGAGAACTGGATTAGGAAAAATAAACCGGACTTCTGCTGTCTGCAAGAAACACACCTACAGATGCAGGATAAGCACAGGCTTAGAATAAAAGGATGGAAAGTGATTATTCAGGCCAATGGAAAACAAAAAAGAGCAGGGACAGCAATTCTTATATCAGACCAAATTGCATTCAACCTCAAGAAAGTGATCAGAGACAAAGAGGGTCACTACTTACTGATCAGGGGAACATTAGATCAAGAAACACTAACCCTGGTCAATATCTATGCACCTAATGTAGAGCCAGCAAAATATGTGAGGCAACTACTGGCAAACCTGGAGAAACACATGAAGGGAAATGTGATAATAGCAGGGGACCTCATTACTCCACTATCACCACTGGACAGATCCACCAAACAGAAAAATAGCAAAGAAATAAGAGCTCTGAATGAAAAATTAGAAGATTTAGGGCTAATAGACTTATATAGAGCCCTCCACCCCCAGAAAGCAGAATACACATTCTTCTCAAGCCCACATGGAACCTTCTCCAGAATAGACCATATATTAGGATACAAAGCCAACCTATATAAGACCACAAAGGTAAGGATCATTAGAAGTACCCTCTCAGATCACTATGCCACAGAGCTCAAAATTGAGGTCAAGAAGAAGCAATGGAGAAAAACTAATACCTGGAGATTAAACAACATGCTGCTCAACAACAGCTGGATCAAAGAACAACTCAAGGAAGAAATAAAAAGATTCCTTGAGACAAATGACAATGAAGAGACAACATGTCAAAATTTATGGGACACAGCAAAAGCAGTAATTAGGGGGAAACTCATAGCAATTCAGGCCTATGTCAAGAATCAGGAAAATAACAAAACCAACAGTTTAAAAGATCACCTCAAAGAATTGGAACATCAGCAACAGAGAAGTCCAACCACATCCAGAAGGCAAGAAATAATAAAAACCAGAGCAGAAATAAACAACATAGAAACCAAGAAAACAATACAAAAAATCAATGAGACCAGGAGTTGGTTTTTCGAAAAAATAAACAAGATAGACAAACCACTGGCAAAACTCACCAAAAAAAAGAGAGAAAACACCCAAATCAATAGGATCACAAATGAAAGGGGAGAGATTACAACAGAACCCCAAGAAATACAACATATCATGAGATCATATTATGAACAACTATACTCAACTAGGCTAGAGAACCCAGTAGAAATCGATAGATTCTTGGAAAAACACCCTCTTCCAAGACTGGAAAAGGAAGATCTAGAAATCCTAAACAGACCAATCACCTCAGAGGAAATTGAAGATGTAATTAAAAAACTCCCTAAGAACAAAAGCCCAGGCCCAGATGGATTTACAGGTGAATTCTATCAAACATTTCAAGAAGAGTTACTACCACTTTTCCATAGGCTCTTCCAAACCATAGAAAAAACAGGAATCCTCCCCAACTCCTTTTATGAGGCTAATATCACACTCATTCCCAAAGAAGGCAAAGACACTACCAAAAAAGAAAACTACAGACCAATCTCACTAATGAACATAGATGCAAAGATACTCAATAAAATATTAGCAAACCGAATCCAGCACTTCATCAAAAAGATCATACATCACGATCAAGTGGGATTCATCCCAGGAATGCAAGGTTGGTTCAACATACGCAAATCAATCAACATTATACACCACATCAACAACATGAAAGACAAAAACCACATGATCATATCAATCGATGCAGAGAAGGCATTTGACAAAATCCAACATCCTTTCATGTTAAAGACACTCAGCAAAATAGGGTTAGAAGGAACCTTCCTCAAGATAGTTACAGCTATCTATGAAAAGCCTACAGCCAACATTATACTCAATGGTGAGAAACTAGAAGCATTCCCACTAAGATCAGGAACTAGGCAAGGCTGTCCACTCTCTCCACTCTTATTCAATATAACCTTAGAAGTCCTAGCAATAGCAATCCGACAAGAGAAGGAAATCAAAGGAATTCAAATTGGGAAAGAGGAACACAAGCTATCTCTCTTTGCCGACGATATGATGATATACATCGAAAAACCTAAAGAGTCCACAGTAAAACTCCTAGAAACAATTAACCAATACAGCAAAGTGGCTGGTTACAAAGTCAATACACAAAAGACAGTAGCGTTTCTATATACAAACAATGAAGTTGAGGAGAGAGAGATTAAAAATACAATTCCATTTAAGATAGTATCAAAAAATATCAAGTATCTAGGAATCAACCTTACAAGAGAAGTGAAAGACCTATACCAGGGAAACTTCAAAACACTCCAGAAAGAAATTGAAGATGATCTAAAGAAATGGAAGAACATCCCATGTTCATGGATAGGTAGAATTAACATAATCAAAATGACTATCCTACCCAAACTCCTATATAGATTTAATGCAATCCCTATCCAAATCCAGACACAATTCTTTAAAGAATTAGAACAAGCATTCACAAAATTCATCTGGAACCACAAAAGACCCAGGATAGCCAAACAAATACTGAAAAACAAGAAGCTGGGAGGCATCTCCTTACCTAACTTGAAACTATACTATAAAGCCATAGTAATCAAAACAGCATGGTACTGGAACAGAGACAGGACATCAGACCAGTGGGTCAGAACAGAATTCCCAGACATAAACCCCCAGGTATATAGCCAACTAATATTTGATAAAAGAGGCAAGAATCTGAAATGGAACAAAGAAAGCCTATTCAACAAATGGTGTTGGTACAACTGGAAAACCACATGTACGAAAGTGAAAATCAACCCATACCTTACTCCTTATACAAAAATCAACTCAAAGTGGATCAAAGACCTTGAAATCAGACCCGAATCCATAAAGTTTATTGAGAATAAAATAGGCAGAACACTCAAAGACCTATATATCAAAAAGGTCTTTGAGAATGGAGCACCAATGGCAAGAACGTTAGCATCAAATATAAACAAATGGGACTACATCAAACTAAAAAGCTTCTGCATGGCAAAAGAAACCCTGCTTAACGCAAGAAGACAGCTAACAGAATGGGAAAAAATCTTTTCACTCGACATATCAGATAAAGGGCTGATATCTAGAACATACAAAGCACTCAGAAAGCTGAGCCCCCCAAAAGCAAACAAAGCTATAAAAAAATGGGGAGATGAAATGAATAGACACTTCTCTGAGGAAGACAGAAGGATGGCCAACAAACACATGAAAACATGCTCACCTTCACTCATCATCAGGGAGATCCAAATCAAGACAACAATGAGATACCACCTTACACCAGTGAGGATGGCCCACATCAAAAATAATGGAAACAACCTTTGTTGGCGGGGATGCGGTATGAAAGGAACTCTCATCCACTGCTGGTGGGAATGTCCCCTAGTCCAACACCTATGGAGGAAAGTCTGGAGAGTGCTCAAAGAACTCAGAATTGAGCTGCCATTTGACCCAGCAATTGCCCTCCTAGGCATATACCCACAAGATGGAAGGACATTCATTCCAAAATACATATGCACCCCACTATTTATCGTAGCACTCAGTATAATAGCCAAATCTTGGAACCAACCTAGGTGTCCAACAACGGATGAATGGATCATTAAGATGTGGTACATATACACAATGGAATATTACATGGCAGTTAGAAATGATACAATCACAGACTTTGCAGCAACGTGGATGGACCTAGATCATGTTATGTTAAACGAAGTAAGCCAGAAGACAAAAGATAAACACAGAATGGTAGCACTATTCTGAAACACCTAGAACATATATTTTATACACAACTAATACCTAACAATCATATAACAGGGTTTAACAGGGTAGAAACTCCGATCACTGTAATAGTCAACATATACGTGGGAGCAGTGTCCAAAATACATGAAAAAGGAACAATGCAAACTCTTGACTGCACATTATACCACAAAGAAAACAGCAACAACAGAAACAGCAACATGGAGAGAACAGGTATGTAACCAGACTCCTACAACAAAGGCCCTCAATAATCCCTTAGAGATCGTAAACAGGAACACAAGTATAGAACACCGCGGGAAATCACGTAATGCAATGGCAACATACCATAACACTACGTTTTAATCCCTTTACCTTACTATATTTTAAAAATAACCTCTCAGCTTTTCTTTCCACAGGCGCCCTTAGATACAAAGGGCGGACAAACTAAGATGGCAACTCGGGATACCACACGAGATACCATACCTTGCTTGCACTATGAGACGGCCACGAGAAAACTCTTTAACATTCACTTTATCTCTAGGTTAAACCTTCTTTTAGGAACCGAAGCACGTGACCAGTCAGACCACCAAAGCAGTACCTGCGATGTACAGACCTAAACTACAGGCTCTAGTCATCGAACACATTCAACCAAACCAGCATTCCCTTGCTATTCTCTCCTTTCTTCTCTCTATTTTTTTTTCTCTTTTCTTTTTCTCTTCTACTCTTCTCTTTACTTTTTTCCCTTTCTCTTCTCCCTTTCTACGGTATTTTCTCTTTTCTCTTCCTTCATACCCCTCCCATATATCTTCCCCTTTCTCCCCCCCCGGAAATCCAACTATCCCTTCACCCCTCAATCCCATCCAGATCTCCCACCATATTAAAACTCTCCACCCTCAGTCCTTAATCTTTTAGGCATCAAGATCGACCTCCTACCCAATGAACAAGTACCCAGCACCCAGGCGAGGGGACACCCAACCGAACCCACACATCGTCTCCTGCAAGAAAAGACAGCCAACTCCCCTGTGGACACATGCTGCGAGACCCTCCCTACCAACTCCCCCTAACATGGACTGTTTCTTGAAACCGGACTTAGGTCCAATAGTATCCCCAATGCAAGAACTCTTCCAAGACCTCCCAGCTGCAAATTTTTACCAATCTGAAGGGGGGCAGGGGGTGTGATTGGAAGATGCCTGGGAACCCACACACCACAAGAAAAATCCAAAAGACAATGGGAAAACTGTACCTCCAACATAGGCATAAGACCTGTAATACACCAACTCTTTACCTGTTCTCTCCCAAATGCAAAGTAGTCTTTTGCACCACATTGGTCCTTTAAAAACTTCGCTAACTCATTTTAATTTTTTTTATATTTTTTTAATTAACTTATTTATTTAAATGTTTGCCTTACATATACATTTGTGGGCACATACACTTTTATTTCCTTTTTTTTTTTTTTTTTTCTTTTAATCGTCTTTGGGTATGTGACCTATCTCTGTTACTCACTCTGTCCACCCCAAATACTCCGACATATAATGGAGCACCACTTCCCCCTGCAAAGGCACACTAAATAAAGGGGAAATCTTACATAGTAAAAAAAAAAAAAAAAAAAAAAGAGCTCTTATCTACTAGAGATAGGAACTCATAGTTGTTTACAATACAGGGTTATCTCCTACCTTGAAAATATGTCATGTGGAATCAACTTAGACCTCAGGTGATTAGATACCATTCAACCAGCCTTGAACCCTGGATCCCAGACATAGAAACGGCACAGCTCCTCACAACAGCTGTAAGAAACAATCTCCATCTGGGACAGCCTTATTACTGCAGGGTCAACAACAAGGGCCAGCTCTAACATGATATCTCGACAATGAGGAAAATGTGAACAACTTGACCTTAGAGCAGTTTAGCCTACCTCACCAGCTAACGACAAGACAAAACCAGAAGACGTGGCACCCTTTGGTAGGTCCAAAAGCCAAGATCGTGATTTACAGATGACTGGATACTAGAACCACGACCAGACTGTATACATCTTGGGACCAATAAAAAAGCCCTAGTCTAGGGTTTGAACTAAGACCTGCACAATAAGCATGATCCCCAGTCCCAAAGGTCCGGCAGAGACAATTGTAACGGAAAGGGGCTTCTGGAAGAACAAAGAAAGACGCTATCCTAGATGCCTTCCTAGGTTCAGCGCAAAGACCAAGATCACCAACCACAGAAGATGGATTAAAATGGCACTGAGGTAACAGAACCTCCAGATTCACAAAGACTGACTTCACCATAAGTCCCACCTCAGGATATGTACAGATACTGGGACTGCTAAACACAGAGCTCTGACGGTATCACACTGGACAGAGCAGAAGCTTTCCACACACCAAAAAAAAAAAAAAAAAAAAAAAAAAACCCACAACCTGGAGAGTAATGATCCTGAGCAAAGACTAGAGCTGATTCCATGACAGTATACTCCAAGGACGGAGAAACCCCATATCTTATAGGGCAAGTGAATTCCTTTTCGAATGACCCCAATATTTACTGTGCCAGGGCAGGAGGGAAAAAAAAATACAAAAAACACAAAACCTTGGTTATGTATATATATATATATATATATATATATATATATATATATACATCTTACCTTCATTTATTATTGTTATTATTATTTTTATTTACCTAGCTATTTTGGTCGATTCCTCAGTTTGGATGTGATTATTGAAATTGTTGGCCCCAATTATTCTTTTTTTTTTTTTCTTTCTTTTCTTTCTCTTCCTTTCTTTTCTTTCGTTATGTGCTACGCCATGTTTCTTATTTCAAGACCACGGCGTGTTTTTTTGTTTGTTTGTGTTTGTTTTTAGTTTGTTTTGGTTTATTTTTTATCTGTTTTTTTGTGGTGCTTATCGTTATAGCTGGAGTCCTCACTGGATATTTGACACTTCTTTTGGTACTGGTGGAGTGTTTCAACTTCTTTTTCTCCTTCATTTCCCAAATCGATGATGAGAACCTCTAGAAGGATTCTGCCCATTTTCGGGGTATTAAACTCTTACCCCGGTTTATTTATTTTCTCTTTTTCAGGCAAAACCACGCAACTTGAACTAGCTACCCCTGCCCCTACTTAGAGGGGGAAATAAGGGAGGCATCAAGACCAAACTGATGCAAGACTACTAAGTAGTTGGTTAGAGACAGAGGGGACCACATATTCTAGCCGCCCTGGGGGTGAGGGAAGAGGAAATGGGAGGTAAGACAGAAACGGGGGAGTAGGGAGGACAATTTGGGGATGGGAATCCCCCCTGATTTTATGTAAATATGTACCTAAAATATTATTGTCAACAATATGTAAGCCACTATGATCAAAATAAAAATTATATTAAAAAAAAAAAAAAAAAAGAAAGAGAGAGAGGTTGGTCTAAGATTCAAACTATAATATAGGGTGAATAGTATCAAAAGATGGAAGAATAGTCCTTCTATTGCAAGATAATAAATATCATTGAAAGCTCTGTTTAGTAGGAATGTCTTTAGACATTTACATTAACGTATTTGTTCCTGTTGGAAAATGCTCTACTAATAAACATACATATTCACCTTATATCTATATTTCCCACTGAATTTGGGAATTACTGTGTTTAGAAAGTATTATTAAATATCATGACCTTTAACTACAAATAGCTCCTGAGTATTTGAAATGCAGTTAGTCTGAATTAAGCTGTGTTGTAAATACAAAAGACACAATACCTAAAATAAAATAAATTTTTTTAATGTTTCTATAGTTATCAGTGTGTATAGTAATATTTTGAATATGTTGGGTTAAATATATTTTCAAAATTAATTTTATTTATTATTTGGATGTGATTGCTAAGAAGTTCACCTATATCTTTTTCTTTTTTCTTTTTTGCCACACTTGGTGGTGCTCAGGGTTTACTACTCCTGGATCAGAAATTACTCTTGGTGGAGTTGGGGGGAACATTTGGGTTGCCTGAGATCAAATATAGGTCAGCTATATGCAGTATGCAAGGCAAATTCCCTACCCACTGTAATATCACCCTGACCTCAAGTACCTATATGTCTTTTAGTATGTATATTTCTTTGGATATTGCTGGCCTAAGAACTTAGTGTTCTGATAAATGACCTCTGGTGTTAAAGTTATGAAAAAGTTATTGAAACATTACTGAACTGCCAGTCACCTGGTTCTGTCATATGTGAATTATATCTTTTATATCCTCTGGGGTTCCTGGATATCAGTCAGTCTCCTTTTATCTATGACTAGTAGGAACATCTGTTCTCCTGCATTCTTGGTTCCAAGGTTGATCTGCCTCTCCTAGTTTCAGTGTTGCTCATGACACAGCTCAAAGCCTGCTGACTGAAGATCACTCCCATCACTGTTGAGTAGGAGGGAGGAGAGATACTTTCCTGACTGTTGAAAATTCCCTTATCAATCTATTGTCCTAAGAAATCAAATGATGGAGGAAATGATGAGGTAGGCTTGAAGTAACATAAGGGCATTTGTAGAAAGTCCTAGGCACTTTGATGGTGGTAAATTAAGGAAGCTGTAGATTAGTACCTCTAAAAGTGAATGGTAGAAATCAGTCTGTTTCATATAACTTGTAATTTAGTATGAAGTTTGCATTGTGACTAACAAGTAGAGTGGATAGTATACTTAGTATCTGAATTTTTATATCAGTTTATTTTTGCTCTATTTCAATAACTTTCAAATAAGACTATGTATGTATGCTGTTTCTTACCAATTACATCAGATATAGGGCATAGTCCAGGCTGGGCACCATGGAAAATACTGATTTGAACATTATCTACTGACCTATATAAAGGAATTTGGTCAATCTGAAATTTTCACATCTCAATTCTTGTCATCTACATATAGAATAGGAATTTAGATTATCATAGAACTTTATTCAAGTCATAAGAAATTCTGAAATAGATACTTTGGAAAATAATCAAAAGCTTATTCTTGGGCTGGAGTGATAGCACAGGGGTAGAGTGTTTGCCTTGCATGTGGCTGATCCAGGACAGATCTGGGTTCAATCTGTGGCATTCTTTATGGTCCCCCAAGCCAGGAGTGATTTTTGAGCACAAGTCAGGAGTAACCCCTGAGCATCACCGGGTGTGCCCCCCCAAAGCTTATTCTTAGTCAGTTTGAACACCTTCTTCAGCTCAAATCACAGTGTCCTAGGCAGATAGAGACATACATTTCTGTTCATGTATTGGAAGTAAGGAACAAACAATTAAGGCTTTAATGGCAGACCAGGGTCCTTGACCCAGTCTTCCACCTTTCTCAACATTCTGACAGGGCTTCTGAAGATCAAGAAGCCTGTTAGAGAAGAAAAATCCACATCCAGTTGCAAGAAAGCTTGAGCTTTCTAATAGACACATTGATATCCTCGACAAACTAAACTCTAAGAATAAGGAAGGGGGTATAGAAGATAATGGTAGTGATCCAGCATTATTAGTAAAATAATTTTTTCTAGTATATCTTAGCAGGTCAGCAGATTTTTGTTTAAATTATAGCACTTGGGAGAAAGACTTCCACCTTGAGGAAAAAGTAATTGAGTTTAAGGTTGTTGAAAGAAAAGGTAGAAGGTTTTAAACATTTTGGATGAACTTAAAAAGAAAATGCTGAAGGATGTTGGGCAGAGTAAAAAACTTTTTGGGGGGTTTTGGGCTATACCTAGCTGCCTTACCCAAGTCTCTGTGCTCTTATTAGTTGTTTGGAACTATATGTGATGTGCCAAATCAAGCATCTTATCCCTTTCACTCCTTCTGGGGATATACATGCAATGGAGCCATCAGTGTATGTTCATTTCTATTTATGGCAGTTAGCATCTTCCCTTCCACATAGAAAGAGGGGTATTATCTTTCTAATGATGACATTTTAATGGACTAATTTCCAATCCATAAGCAAGGCATTCCTGGATAAGAATTTGATAGGGTTGGATAGCAATTTTTTTCTTTTTCTTTTTTAAAAATATCTTTATTTAGGCACCATGATTACAAAAATGCTTGTAGTTGGTTTCAGTCATAAAAAAGAACACTCTCCTTGCCAATTCAAATGTAATAAATTAAAAAAATAGAAAATTTTTCTAGAAGTATAGAAAGAATTTATAATTAAACTTAAAACTAATGTTCTAGTAAAAAGAAGGGACAGTAAGTTATATGTACAAAATGCCTGTTCAACATTAGTCAATTTGAGGAAATCTTAAGGCAGTCTCGATTTTTGTGCTAAGGAATTTATTCTTTCTTCTTCTTTTTTCTTTTTTGAAATATTGGGATGTTAGGTAAGATGAGCTTCAAGCTACAATCCAAAGTACTTTCTGAAGTATCAAAAGTTCTAAGTTCATAGAACTTGAGTAGATGCCTTTGTACACTGGATGTGGGTAGGAGAGAGAGAGGAATGCAATTCACTGAAACTTAATAAATACAAGCTGTGATATTGTGAGCAGTCAGTGGGACTTCGTGACTCTGCAGTAAGATGAGAGAAAGTGTCAGGTTCCAAGAGCAATTATAAGTCCCTCACATTGAGTATGAAAAGCCTCATCACTAGCTGCGCCTAAGAACAGGTTGCCACATGTTCCTATTTTTGATAACTCTTGATTGATGATCGAGCAATTCAGGCTAATACACAATTTGAGTTTGTTTTCTTTCTTCCTAATAGTTATAATTTCTTTTTTCTTTGAAAACTTGAAAAAACAAAGTCCTGCGTGGAATATGTGGGATGGGCAGTATGCACCTTTGCATTCAAAGTCAGCAGCATGCATCTGTTTTCTTAATGTGCTCCAGACACATGTGGAGACATAAGGAAGGAGCCAGACCTAGCAGGTTAGTGAGTCCATTTCACTGCCTTTGTAGTGATTGAAACCACCTTACCAGAGCATGACTTTTTGGAATTTTGAGAAAACTAATTTTCTCTGTCCCCAGGAACTGATACTTGTCACAACTCCATTTCAGAATATTTTTTCTATCATAGGAGACTTTATTGGCAAGATATTTTCCTGCATCAGTTATATCGCATTTCTTATGGCTAGCCAAACCAGTTCATAAGATCAGATCCCATCAATGAATTGAGATGGGAAACAAAACTAGAATTACAGTGTTACATTAAGATTTTACTCTATTCAAGAGTAAAATAGAGTATTTTACTCTATTTCAAGAGATGTAACTTCACATTTAATATACCTGCAAATTCATGTAACAGGAAGTTAAATTATATTTGGTATTACAGTTATTAATATTTTTGCATTTTCATATGTCTAGTTTTCCATATATTAAATAGTTTGATTACTTTTTACCATGTTATACTATATTCTGCCCTTTAAAAATTGCAATATTAAGTCATTTCAAGATAATTTAATTTCATATATGGAATATGCTATACGGAATGATGGAATTCCTGCTTTGAAAGAGTTGATGATGAAAAAATATTTCAGTTCAATTTAAATAGAGCCTGAGAAAGATACAACAGATTAAAACACATTTTTATTAAGAGGCTAACAGAACAGAAAACGAAAACTCAAATATCAGTACTGAAATGGCTATGAAGTGAACTCCTAGCAATATGTAGGAGGAGGTAATGTTTAATGGAACTGCAGGAAAAATGATAGAGTGATGATATTTCCATCCAATAGGGAAGCTGTTTTATTCTCACAAGTAGTTTTTTTTTTTAAACCCAAGCACTTTAAAACAAAACTCCCATTATTTTGCTATACTATAAGAGTAAGAGATAGGGAGAAAAAAGGAGGACACAAAGAGTGTGAAGGAAGAAAGAGAGACAAAGAAACAGAGAGAGACTTCTAGGGTAAAAATGAAGAACTTGGTAACATTTGAACATCATTTAATAAAAGGATCATTCCTTACAAGTGCCATTAATAAAGAATGCATTTATGGTATACATTGAGCAAGTGCATACAGAAAAACTGCTATTCTATTCTTGACATAAGATCTAAAATACTAGAAGCAAAACATCCCTGGCCAAAACAAGTGCAATATTTAAAAAAGGATCTGAGCAAGCTGCAAAGAAACAAGAATATTTAGGTAAAAAGGAGTCTAAGTTTTAGCTTCTGTGACAAATTATTTTAACCCCCATTATTTCTAAATGAGGAGTTAAAAGTTAATTTCAACAACTTTATATAAGACATTTATTGTTGTTATGTATATATGTTTAAGCAAGCATCACATTTTCTTTCATTTTCATACTATTTAAGATTATTCTTTTGTTCACTTATGTCCTAATGTAACCCAATTCATTCACTAAGCAAGTAAAACTTAGTGTAAGTTCAGTTACCTGTATCCCTCATATCTTGTTACATAGGAACAAAATGATTTTGTTTATTTCTTTCTTTTCTTGATAGCTCTTACTTGCCCAACTTTACTCGGTTATTTTGGGCAATGCTCTGCAGATTAAAAGTTAGAAAACTAGGCATCTAAATACCCCAGCTGATGTAGTGAACCCCTGACCTCACATAACAAGTGAGATAAAACCTCACTTCTGCCAATTTTGATGAATGGCTCTGCCTGATGCTCATATAGAGCATCTGTTTGTGTGTGCAAAGACCTCAGCTCACATAGTGGACTCCTTTTTGCCTACCAAGTCAAAAAAGTCATGGCTTTGCCGTGTGTGACCACTAATGGAGCTTTGAGATATTCCCTTTCTTCATATCTCGCAGAAAATACAGCTTAGTTATTTGTACTGTATTCGAACTGATGTACCTGGGCTACCCCAAACTACAATATATTGCTATAACTCAATCCTAGCTCCAATCACTATTTCCTGAAAAAAAAAAATCACAAAAGTGGGTGTGGTAGTGAGAAATAATAGAACCCTGTATTAAAGTAGTAGCAGCAGGGTTAATGATATAGAACTCCTTTCTGGAACCATTGCAAGAAGCTCTAAACAACTAGATCCCAACATCAGATTGGGTTGGAGAATTTTAACAGGGAGGTAATCACTCAGAAGATTTTCCAGAGATGTCCAAAGCAGTGGAATAAGAAAATAAAGTTGGCAGAGGATAACCACACTGGAATTATAAGACGCAAAGTTTAACAACCAAACTTAAAAAGGTATATGTTATGATGGCAGGCCTGGGAGGTAGGGGTGGTAGCATGGGATGAATTCTGGGAAAATTGTGGAAGGCAGTTGATATTTGGTGGGATCAGTGTTAAAACATTGTATGTCTAAAACTCAGCTATAAATGACCTTTTCAATCACAATGAATAATAAATAAAAAATTAAAAATAAACCATAGTAGTGGTGGCCGGAGTGATAGCACAGCAGTAAGCCATTTGTCTTGCGTGCTGCCTAACTAGGACAGACTAGGATTTAATCTTGCGTATCCCATGTGGTCTCCTGAGCTTGCCAGGAGCAATTTCTGAGCTAGGAGTAACCCCTGTGCACCACTGGATGTGGCCCCCAAGAAAAGAAACAAATAAAACCCAACCAACCAACCAAAGAAAAAACACAGTAGAGGAGTAACAATTAACCTAAAATAACAAATCAGAATTGGTTCCCAATAAGATGGGGGAGAGTATTGTGCTAGAATGTTTAGATACAAACCTTATCAGTAATAGTATTGTAAACCACATCCCCTTTCATAGAGTCAGGTAGAGGAGAGATGGTGAGAAAGAAATTTAAGCATACTGGTGACTAGGAGTTGACACAGGTGATAGATGTCACATGTCTGAAACTCAATCATGAACCTTGTAATCACAGTGTCTTTAAAGAAAAGGGTACATTAAGCAAGCAAAACGTTTGTAAACCAGATAACTGGTGTCTTTATTGAATTCTGGCTTAGCAAACAGAGTTGATAATTTCTTCAATTCAAAAGAGATAATAAGAAATTTGCAACAAGCATAGGCCTGAAGAGTATTTGTCTGAATATAAATGAGAGTATCCATTTTATCTACAAAAAGAGGAATGCGTGTGTTCCCTCTGACAGAACTGACAACACTAGACAACTTGTTAATTGTTTTAGCCATTCTATCTAAACAATTTTAACAGAGTTTCTTGGTATATATTATTAGTCAGAACCATAATGGAGTAACCATTCAGTATGGAGTAAAATAAAATCTCATTTTCACACTCAGAATGAATCAAGTTGGGGAGTGGGACCAACAGGACCAAAATAAGAACACTTCTGTGGTATTCAACAAAAGGAGTTCATCAAAAATTTAATGGAGTACAGCATTCCATAAGGGATCTTGCTGAAAAAAGTCACTAGAAAAAATAGACATCATCTCAGTGTTCAACCCTCTGAACATAAAACCATGGACAAGTTCAGAGCTAATAAGAAATGGGGTGGCTGGAAAGGAAGTCAGAGAGTGAAAGAGAAAAGGAACTGGCTAACCAATACTGCATATAAAATACCAACCTATGGCATAAACGTGTTCAACACACAAAAAAATTTAAGTTCTAAGACATTAGTTTTAGAACATACATAACACCAACTCTCACCAATTGAATCTTGACAATCCCAAAACCATGAATTGCCACTCCTGACACAAGATAGAAACAGCCAGCTTCTTCATCCCAAAAGGATTGGTCTCTTACTCTGTCCTGACAATCTGAGCTGTTGTGGTCCTACTTCACTCAATAGATTTATGTTGGAGTCTGGAGCATTTAAGGTTTTCACAGAATTCATTTGTCTTGAATACTTAAACTCACTAACTCAGAAAGAGTAGTGGGATTTAGAAAACTCTACAAGCAAAGTGATACCCTTTACTTATGTACCTCGTGGTTATTTAATAAAAATTTTAAGATTAAAATATTATAAAATTAACCCTTTATAAATGATGTAAACACACCTACTTCTGCTGAGGAACATACATTCTCAAGGTAAGCAATTCTCAGCAGGATCATAGTCTTGGATCTGCTCAACAGGTTTACAGCTTTGTTTTCATCCTACAGCTTTGAACAGCCATGAGAGAGATCTGACAGTTTTCTTGCTTACACTGCTGGCTCAGAACCAAAGAAAGTTTCCCCAATGTGGCCCCACAGATGTATCTCCAACTTAAATCAAAGTTTACCAAACGCAAAGGATCCACAGAGGTTCAATCTTGTGCCTGCATGAACAATATTCAAAAGATACGGGGAAATGACAGTAGCTAGCATAAACAGGACGCAGTTAGCTCTAGGTCCCAGATGGAAAGAACCATTCTCAATATGTAACTTGGATCTACCATTTCAATTGCAGCAGGTAGATTATGGGCCTCACCTATTATGCTGTGGTTCAGAGCAGCCATCTCCCAGACTGTTGTTGCTGTTGAATTTCAAATTCAAAGAGATTTTTGAAAATTCCTGGAGCTATGAAAACGATTGCTGAAATGTTTTCTGGCACATATGAATACAATCTCTAGTCACTGCTCAAGTCACTTGGACTATGACAGTACATTAACTTCAAGTTAACAAAAACTGTGGACCATGATCCAGAGCTCATCCCAGCTAGTCATTCAGGTGTACAAAAAAGACTGGTTTGACCTTGAAAACATTTAAGAAATTCCCACATCGCATTCATGGCTCCAGAAATCAGGAGCATACTAGTATAATATCGCAAACAGAAGTACCAGATTGTTGTGGAGAGTGCTAGAAATTAGAACTTCACCCATAAACCCAAGGAATAATAATTAAAAGGAATTCAGCACAATGAACAGATGGGGACTGGGGCTCAGGAATGCTATCAAGTTTAGCAGAACTTTCAATGTTACCTGAAGATAACTTCAAAGCAACAATCATCATGATATTCACCACTTGGGAGGTCATTGCAAGAGATATTTAGCAAACTCAAAGAAATATTGATAAAATAATTAGGCAACTCACTGAAACAGAATTGGAGATAAAAGAATATATAGTAGTAGGGTTTAGCAGCAGAAAATCAAAAATGATCAGGGAGGTAAGGACCATCATGTCATAAAGATATAATAAAAAACAGTATTTTAAAATGAGGAAAGCATAATGTATTTTATGGTCACGAGCAAAAGTGACCTACTTTTTATAGGAATTAGGGAGGCAGAAGAGATAAAAAGGGAAAATTGTTGGTGCAGGAGATATTAGCTAATAACTTTCCTAGTTTGAAGATGGAATTTGTGCATTGATTTAGGATATCCAACAAATGCCAAACAAAATAATGTCAAACAGAATGGTACCTAAGACATATCATAATTCAAATAGTAATAACCAAAGTTATAGACACTTAAAGTAGTCAGAGAGAAGTAAAGCATTAAATAGGGGAAGCTACATAAAACTAATATTAGATTTTTCAAATGAAACTCTATAAGCAAGAAAAGTGAAATGAATGAAAAAATTATCAGCCAACGATCCTTTATCTTACAAGGTTATCATCCAGATTTGAGGGAGTGATAAAAATATTCTCAGATAAACTATAGTATCTAAACCAAATTTGCAAAGAATACTGAATGGTCTCCTATCAAAATAAAATAAATGTTGATGGAAAATTCTAAATTCTCAAAAAAAAATGGCAGCAAATTTTTCATATAAATAATATTCTTAACTATCAATGAACTTATTCTCACATCGCATCAAAATGTGATGATAGATTAGGAAACAAAATCCAACCTTCTGCTATTTACAAATTATACACTTGAACATTTATAAAACAGAAAATAAATCACATCTGAGATGAAAAATTTGAGAACAGTCACACAGACTAAAGGTAGACTAATCAACAGCAGACTGAGCTGTACTCACATCAAACCAAAAATTTTCAATCAAAAGAGAATAATGAAATAGGATGGTAATTACATAAAAGGATTAATAGATTTAAAGGGCATAATTCTTATTATCAGCCTATATGAACTGAATAAAGGGCCGTCAAAGTTTATATAGTAGCAGTAGACCTTGCATAAGTACCTGAATGAAAGTAACATACTAGTTAGAGACTTTAACACCCATTCTTCTTATTGGGCAGATTAACCATACAAAACATTAATAAGGAAACTAGAGTTCTAAATAAGGAGTTGGAAGAACTGGGATTAAACATACATGTAATTCTCCATGTCCAAAACACAAATAAACATTTTCTTTGGTGAATATGAGATCTTTTCCAGGATAGAGGACATATTGAGTCACAATTTGAGTGTCCTGATAGTTATGAAAATATGAATCCTGTCAAGTATTTTTTTTTCAGATCACAGTGCTATTAAGGTAGAAATTAATCACATAAAGGAAAGTTGGTGGGGCCAGAGAGATAGCATGAAGGTAGGGTGTTTGCCTTGCATGCAGCATCCCATATGTTCCCCCGAGCCTGTCAGGAGCGATTTCTGAGTGTAGAGCCAGAAGTAACCCCTGAGCTCTGCCGATTTGACCATCCCCCAAAATACCCCCAAGAAAAAAAATAAAACAACAACAACAACAAAAAGGAGAGTTGGGAGAATCAAAATCCCCAAAATTTGAAAATAAACAACACAATGATAAATAATTTTCAGGTCAAAGAAGAAATGAAAGAAAAATCAAAACAATTCCTTGAAACAAATGACAATAATACACTATTGTATATAGGACTCAGCAAAATAATTTCAAACTGGGAAGTTTATAGCAGTACAATCTTACATCTGTACATTAATGAGGGGAAAATCATTAATCTCACATCTTGAGAAACTAGAACAGAAACATGTGAAATTCAAAGTGAATGAAGCAACCAATAAAAATTAAAGCAAAAACAAATGACAGAGAATCAAGAAAAAATGAATTTATGAGTTGTTTATTTAAAAAAATAAGCAGGGAAGTCCAGATTGCAGTGAGGCAGATGGAATAAAAAAGAATAAGCAATATTGAGTAACTTGTAGCTCAATTCATGAAGAAGAAAAGAAAGAAAACACAAATAAATTTGATCAGTGATGAGAGGAGAGAAACTATAGTAGACACAGCAAAAATATAAAAAATGATAAAAGGTTAAATGGACAAATCTCTGCAACTAAGCTTGACAAACTAAAAAAAAAAGGACAAATTTTTAGACTAATATAACCTCCAAAGATTGAATCAGGAAGAAATAGAAAGCCAAGTACGAAAATTAAAAAGTAATAAATAAATTTCCCAAAAGTAAAAGCCCTGGTCCATGTGGTTTTACCAATGAGTTTTACCAAATCTTCAAAGAATACTGCCCATACTTCTTATCTTCCAAACTACTAAAGGAACTATATTTCCTAACAGTTTCTATGAAGCCTAAATTACCAAAATATCAAATAAGAGATATCACTAAAAATAAAATATAAGTTTATATACCTAATAAACATAAATACAAATAGCCTTAACAAAATCTTAGAAAATAGAATCTAGCAATATATCAAATCAATCATGTATTATGAGCAGTGGATTCATTATAGAGATGCAAGATAGAATATCTATAAATACCTTATCAACAAAAAAAATTTTTATATCAAATCAATTGATGCATGCAGGTTTTGACAATATTTGACACCTATTAATAATAAAAAGCCTCAACAAAATAATAATCATAATAATAATGATGTAAATGAAGATCAAAATGCTGTCTCTAAAAGATAAATCGGTACAGCCGGGATGTCCATTTTCTCTATTATTTTTTAATATAACTTAGGAAATCCTCATTAATAGCAAACAGGAAAGAAAAATAAATCAAAATCTTTCAAATTGAAAAAGAAGTCAAATTATCACTTATTGTAGATGAGAATGACATAAAGATTCAGCAGTAAACTCTTGAAAAACAAACCAACATAGTAGGCTACAAAATCAATCCAAAAATATTTTTTGGATTTCTATTTGAAGACAATGACCAAGAAGAGAGAGAACAGAAAAATGGTAACTTTATTTTAAATAGTTAAAAAATATCTAGGAATCCACTCACAATGGACATAAAAGATTTATTTATTGAAAATTATTTCATGAATTAAAAGAGATATTCTGTGCTCATGGATTGGAGCACTGCCTTGAGTAATGTCTGAGTACAAAGCTCAAGAATAAGGCACAAACACAGCTTAGTGTGCACCCCCAAACTTTTCAAAGCATTATACAGAATCAATAAAATTCATATTCACATTAATATTCTATTCTTTAAAGACTTAGAACAAACTCTGTTAAAATTTGTTTGGAATCATAGAATTCCCTATATATGCAAAACAAATTCAAGAAGAAAGAAGATGGTTGGTATTGCACTTCCAGAGTTTACACTAGAAGATATAGTAACCAAAACTGTGTGCCTTGGCAGGATAAAGATATATTCTAAGACCAATAAAATTAAATTAAATTTGCAGAGATACATCGAATATTATATGGCAGCTTTAATCTCTGACAAAGGAGCTAGGTACATGAAGTGTAGCAAGTAAAACATCTTCAACAAGTAGAGTTGAGAAACTGGATAGTTATAAGAAAAGTGACACTATATCTCTAACTCACACCATGAACAAAGTTAAATCAAATCAATTTAAAAAATCTGAGATTACATCAGAAAGCACAAACTGTATTGAGAAAACATAGAACTCTTTAGGACATAAATCTTGAGGTTTGCTCAATAACTTGACTTAGTAATCAAAACATCAAAAACAAACATATGTGACCATGGCAAAGAAAACTATGACAAAAATAAGAACACACTATGGAATGGTAAAAAAGTATTTGCACAAGATATGTGAGAAAATAAGTTAATATATGAACTGTATAAAACACTCACAAAGCTCAACATCAAACACAATAATAACCCATCCAAAAATGGAGAAAGCAAATGAAATAGACACTTCATACAAAGGCCATATGGATGGCCAGGTGGCATATAAAAAAAGTGATAGTCATCCATTATCTGGGATATGTAAATAAAAATAATCATATTTTTTCTTACACTAGTGAAAATGGCTTCTATCGAAAAGACTGGAAACCGTGTTGAAAAATATGTGATAAGAACATTTCTACTTTGGGGGAAATATTACTAACAGCCTCTAGAAAAACAGTACATCTATTTCTGAAAAAAAAAAAATAGATCTTCCTCAGTGATTCCACTTCTTGGCATCTATCCCACCCTCTTTCCCATAGGTTTATATGCATACCTATGTTTATTTCAGTGTTTAGAATAATAGCCAAAATATAGAAATAATCCAAATGATCAATGACAGATGACTGGATTAAGAAGTTGTAAACTATAGACAATAGAATACTATGTAATTACAGAAACAATGAGATCTTGTACTTTCCTACAAGTTGGAAGGAACTAGAGAACATTACTTTAAGCAAAATAAGCCAGAGGAAAAAACTGGAGAAATTTATTTTAAGCGAAAAAAATCAGAGGAAGGACAAATTTCAAATAATCTCACGCATCTGTGGCATCTAGGGAGACAAAACAAGGGAGTAAACAGTATTTAATGATGAAAAACCCTTGGTTTTGGAATACAAAATTGTGAATATAAAACATTGAAGGGAGAAAAATAAAAATGCAGATAAGAAGCAAAATAAGGACAATGTTAGAGGGTCTTGGGGACATCAGTGGTGGTGTTAAGGCGGAATACCTTTATACCTTAAAAACAAATGTTTACACTATTCTAACTATGTTATCTCATCTGTAATAAATGAGAGAATTAAAAAAATAAAGAAATGAATCAATTACATGTAATTGATATTTTAATTTTCATGTGAAATTAGTTAATGGTGGGCTCTTTCCCATAATATTTTGAGTTGGTTGTTGTCTTCTAGAATAGAGAACTATTAAAATTGCCTTCAGAAAATTTAAAAAACAAACAAAAAATAACAAAACAAACAAAAAAAAACGGGGAGGGGGGCGGAGAGATAGCACAGCGGTGTTTGCCTTTCAAGCAGCCGATCCAGGACCTAAGGTGGCTGGTTCGAATCCCAGAGTCCCATATCGTCCCCCATGCCTGCCAGGAGCTATTTCTGAGCAGATAGCCAGGAGTAACTCCTGAGCACTGCCGGGTGTGGCCCAAAACAAAACAAAACAAAAAAACAGAAAAGTGAACATTTGTGATAGATATCAATCAAGCTCTCAGGAGCACAGTGACCCTGGCTTTTACTGCTGGTATTTCCATATTTCTAGATCCAGTGTATACTATTCAGAGAATCTAGACAATTTAATCTTTCCCCATAACTAAGTCTAGAGATAGAATAAATTGACCTTGAACTACTTACTTATGAAGCCCCCTGCTCTTAAACTGAGGAGGGATGAATAACAGTTTGTATCAATGCAGGTTGTGTAAGAAGCTGTGTGTCTCGAAAGGGACATCAAAGTGGGGAGACCTAGATTACTTGGAACCTGGACTATAGAATTGTGGATGGAGAAGCAAATAAACTGAAGAGGGGGAAGTAAAAAGGAGCAGCATGAAGATAAATGGGCAACGGGTAGGGTCTTCAGTTGCACTGGTGATGAAGAGGTCTTATGTAATTATATGTTTGGATCATAAAACCACCAAAACAGAAATTTGGAGAACCAAACTACAACCAAATTTAAAAATGTGCCTGTCGAGGAGGCAGCTTGGAGTGTGGGAGCAAAAATGGAGGACCCTGATGTAGGAAAGTCAATAGTGTTGTAGTATTCAATATTGCAAACATGAAGTTTGACTAAGAATAACTTCGTAAATCATGGTGATAAAAATACATAAGTAAATAAATAGAAGATGGGAAATTCTGAGTTTTATTTAGTGTGGTTGAAGCAACATCTTGTTGACATTACAAGAATGAACAAATCTCCTGTGTGCATGTCCTCATTACTTAGTTTTTTCTTCCTACATTTTATAATGGTATTAATCATTTTGATATCTATAAAATTAAAGCACTTTTATTAAAGTCAACTGAATCCAAAGAATAGAAAAGAGAGGCTTTATTGGATTTTATTGGGTTTTAATAGGAAATTTAATCCATTTATAATTATCATTACAAATAGTATTTGGTTTACTGCAGTTTTGTGGTATACTTTTGTCTTATTATGCTTTTCATTTTTTTTTTTTGGTTAAATAAAGTGTTTTGCTGCCCTCACTATTGAAAAAGAATTTAACCCTATTTTAAATGGAACTAATTTTTGTATGATTTGCTTTGAATTTTTATTTTTTTTCTATACCATGTTATATTATTAATTACAATATATTAAATCTTTTTTATTTTTTTCATCATTTTGCTCTAGATTTCCTTAATGTGCTTTGGTATTTAAATTGAGATTTTTACTTATTTTGTTTGTACATCACAATTATCTCATTTAGGGGATAATTTTGATAAATATATTTAATGATACTGCTATCTACCCATATACAGCAGATAGTGTTATACTGACAACTTTTTTCCTACTCAAATAGATTAAATACTAATTAAAACCTTATAAATGCCATAGCTCATTGATGAGTTACTTTTATTTTTGAATTGCTTTCAAGATTACATAATGATTCTCCATCAAAAACATTGTATTGCACTAAAGAAAGGCTTGATTCCTCATTGACACCCTGTTAAATTTTTTTCTGATCATATCTTGTGGTGCTCAAGGGCTACTCCTTGCTCTGTGCTCAAAGGTTAACTTGAAAATTATGCAGTGCTAAAGACTAAAGTGTTGGCCATATACAAGGCAAGCATTTTAGCTTCTGTGCTATTCTCCAACTCTATACTTTTAGTATTTTCCCTTAAACTCTTTGCTTAAGTTTTTAAAGTTGTGTAAACAATAGTGCTAATGTCTTTCATGATTCAAATTAACTGACTGTTTCTTCCCCCATGATATTCCTAACTCCAGTAGCTAAAAATTACCTAGTTTTCTTTTATATTTTTTTATATTTATTTATGTTTTGGAAATACAAATGGTTGTTTGACTAATATTTTGCAAACTATTTTGCTGAATGTAAATATTTAATTGTGATCTCAATAAATTAGGATAACTGCTCCTCTATATAATGATTTCTTCTATTTGTAATCAACATTCACTCATCTTTCAATCATGTTTTCATTTCACCTTATTAGTACCCTTACTTTAATTTGGACATCTAGACTTCTCCTTGTGTCTTGTATTTATCTGAACATGGTTATTCCATTCTTCTGAGTAGTGTGCTTATTGATTGTGTTCAAATACGATCTCTAGAAGTTTATTACAATATATGGTTGGATATCAAATATAATACCCAGATTAAATAATCTTAGTAAGACTATGTCATAGAATATTGATAGTGATGTCCTTTTCTTCAAGTCGGATATGAACAGAACAGCATTTATGGGCCATAGCCATAGTTCAGCAGGTAGGACACTAACCTTACACATAGTAAACCCAATTCAATCTTCTGAAACATATATGGTCAACCAAGCCCTGCCATGAATGTCCCTGAGCATTGAGCCAGGAGCAATTCCCGAGGATCTCTGGGTGTGCACCAAAGCAAAACAAACAGAAAACTCACAAAAACAAGCAGCATGTAGTCTTTGGATTTGTTGGTCACCTATTGCAGCTATGGAAAGAGTAAGGTTTGGGGACCGGAGAGATAGCATGGAGGTAAAGCGTTTGCCTTGCATGCAGAAGGTCGGTGGTTCGAATCCTGGCATCCCATATGGTCCCTCGAGCCTGCCAGGAGCTATTTCTGAGCATAGAGCCAAGAGTAACCCCTGAGCAGTGCTGCCTGGTGTGACCTAAAAAAAAAAAAAAAAAAAAAAGAGAGAGAGAGAGAGTAAGGTTTGGAATGAGGCAGACATTATGAAGAGCACTGAATTTAGAGATATAGTACAGTCAGTAAGGTGCCTGCCTTGCATGCAGGCAAGGTTTCATTCCTGGATCCACATGAGGTCCCCTAAGCACCATCAGGAATGATCTTTTAGTACAGAGCCAGGAATAAGTCCTGAACATGGTTGGGAATGGGACCTCAAACCACCTGATTCTCTGTTTCACTCAAGAACCTAGAGAATAAATGAGTATTGAGACAAAAATTGGGTTTTCATAGGGGCACTTTTGTTTTAGTGATTTGAATCAAAGCTGAAATTCATGTTATTCCTTAACTAACCCAGGATGTGAATAAATATTTCTTTGCTAATTCTAAAAGACTGTGCTAAGTATCTCTTATTTGCAATTTAAATTCAATGGAGATTTTTTTTTGGATAGGTGGACACTCCTGGTGGTATTCAGGGATCATCTGAGGATGCTCAGGTGTAATTGGGCTTGAGAGACTATATGGAGTGCTGGAATTAAATTTGGTTTGGTGCATTCAAGGCAGGAACCTTATCCTCTGTATAATATTTCTGGCTCAAAACCTAAATTCTTATTATGATACTGTATTTTCAGCTTATTTGGGCATATAAACAAAATTTGAAGTTGGTCTGACTAATTTTTCTCCTTACCCTATTTAAGTTTTATTTTTATCTTTAGGATTAGTTTATATATTTTTAGGGAATATCAGTTCAATGACAGCTGCAGAGAATCATTAAAAGGTGAGAAATCAATTATTCCTACGCCCTTATATTTATTATAGTTTGGGAACATTTTGGGTCACAACTGGTAGAGCTAAGGAGCTCAGGGACCATTATTAGCTACATGTTCATGTGTCCAGGTCAGCTGCATTCAAGGCAGTGCATTACCTCCTGTGCTCTTTCTAGTCTTTTATTGCCTTATTTTTAGATAATAAAATTCAAAACTAATGACCAAGATGGTTAAAACTAAGATAATTGGTTTCATATTTATGACTTAGAAATATTATCAACTAATTGTTAGATCAGGGGTCCTCAAACTTTTTAAACAGGGGGCCAGTTCACTGTCCTTCAGATTGTTGGAGGGCCAGATTATAGTAAAAACAAAAATTATGAACAAATTTCTATGCACACTGCATATATCTTATTTAGAAGTGAAGAAACAAATGGGGAATAAATACAATATGTGGTCCGCGGGCCATAGTTTGAGGACCATTGTGTTAGATTATCCTATTATTATAAAGTGAATTTATTAGAGGCTTTTTTCTGTATATTTTTCAATTGTTCTCTCACTTGTTGCATTTTTATTGATGTATTTTGGAGCTCTTTGATTAGCAGTATTATTGCCTTTCATCTTATGTCATTGTTTGCTAGAAAGAAATGAGAGTTACTAAGGCTAATAACACTGTATAAGTGGATAAACTCACCTTCACACACATTTTGCAGTCAATAGTCACTCAACAAGATCTAATAATTATTAAAGAATATAGGTGAACCATACAGTTCTTATTGATGTTCTACAGGCATTTTTTACTGGCTTCAGACATTTGGGTGTAAATTAGGTTGACAAGGTAGGAAAGATATAAAAGGAAGAAGTGTGAATCTCTTTAATCTTGGAAGGTTTTTTTTAATGTTCAGTGTTACTGAATCTCATTAAAGAGAAAAATAGGTAAATTCAGAATAGTTTGAAATATAATGGTTGCCAGTACTTTGCAGATAGTCCCTTTTGTTGATACCTCTGTGATCTTCTCAGAAAGAAGTGGGCAGATTCCCGTTCCTTCATGAGCTACAGCAAGGGCCTGGCATCCTTTGACAAAAAGGGCCCAGTTTTGTGATTTAACCTTATCAAATTTCCAAGCTACTAATTTGTTTTAGATTTATAAATCATGAACTATATGGTCATGGCACCTCAATATTTTATACTATTGTCAGCCCAGCAGTATCACAGAAAATTTAATGGGAAGTTTGCATAGTAATCTACCTATTTCAGGGAGCCTAACCAGTGGCACAGAAGGCTCAGCTAGCATCAAACTAACAGCCCAGTAAATCCTTTGACACTGATTTTAGTCATGGATACAAAAATCATTTCAAATTGATCTTTGATCATTTAAGTTGCCTTTGAGTTGTAATAATTAATATGAAGTAAATTTCTTTGTTCCTGCATTGAGGCAGTCTATAGTGGTGGGAGGATGTCTGAGGATACTGGTGAAGGGAAGGTCACACTGATGGTGAGATTGGTGTATGAATATCTAATGCCTAAAATGACGGTATTAACAACCTCTTGGTAAATCACAGTGCTACAAAAGCAGAAAAAAAGTAAAACTATTACATTGGGTTAGATAATGTATTGAGAAATTGTGATCTTGTCAATTGAATTTTCCAGATTTCAACGAGGCAGACTAAAATCCTATGTCCTTAAAATATTTCATTAATGTGATTAATTCTTAAAATCTTTTTAATATGATTAATTTATACAATTTTCCTAACACATTTCTGCTATAAAAGAACATTTTTTTCTTGTTCAATTTGCATCTTTCAATGTTTTATTCTGAATAATGACCAAGTGATGACATGAAAGGTCATGAGTGACCTCTGTTGTAGTTTTGACATTGTAATTGATTTCTACCATATTTGATTCCATTACACTGCCATCTTATTCCTCTGGGAGGTGAGACTTTCTATCACCTTAAGATTAGATATAGCTGTGCACTTTCTAGAGAAAAGGAAATAGAAATAGAAGCGCGATGTGTAACCTGAGTAAAAACCTTTAATAGCCAGACTTGAGCGTTTACTTCATTCTTCTTCCATTGTAATTTAGGAGTGTGAGAGAGACCCTCTGCAGTTTAGAGGAATGACTGACAAACCTTGGCTTTTTAAGCCACTGAGATGCCTGGATCTATTGAGAGCACAATATATCCGTCTTTCTGACTGACCTACCATTGGGTAGGCATACCCAGAGCTCTGGAACTAACATTTTCACTTCTACCCTTAGTTGTAATGATTATATTTTTGTTTTAATTGAAAAAAATCATTTTTATTTTAGAACAATTCAAAGTCAGTGATGTAGGATTTTGGCTTTTATGTATAGAGAACCCCAAGATTTAATGGATTTAAGAATGTTTGCTCCCAGAGTTTTCTTGTGATTGACTTTTCTCATAAAAGTAGAAGTCAGTAAAAGTTTATTAATTGAGGGTTTCAGTATATTCTGCCTCTTATTAGTAGTATTCTCAAGCGGTGCTTGTAACTTGACATGTCAGACAATTGTATGTTGTTTAAAAAATGAGGTTCAGTGGTTGATAATAGTTATTATGAAGCACAGTAGTGACACATGTTAAATACACAATTGGTAGGATCACAATTGGTAGCTATTTTGATAACCATAGTTTATCATTTTAAATTATTTTATCATTTTAGATCTCAGTCAGTACTCACACTACCTGCCATTTAAGGTTGACATTTAGTTTTCTGCTAGAATTTGGCCTGAACACTTATTTGAGAGTATATGGAGATTTTAAGGATGGATTGAATAAGTCAAAACTTTACAAAATAGACACGGAAGTATGTATCAAACTTAGAGTAGATTTTGAGAATACTTTCTCTTTAAAACTTGAGCATAAAATTTTGAATACAGGACCCATGTATGTGTTAATTATTTATTTAAAAATCATACAAATTTATTTTAAGATAAAGAAAATTTTGATTTCTCAAAGGAAGGGAAAGAGACAGATAGATTAGACCCCAAACTAGATCATTTCAAAATTACCTATAAAATGATACAATGATTAATAAAAGTGTTGGGGGAATGAACTCCTGGCAAATAGCAAGTTTTACTTAAGAAGAGATTTAAAAAACCAGTTGTTCTAACTTGGATAGTTTAAAAAATGTTTCTTGATTTAGCAACTAGCGTTACATGTCTAGTAGGGGCTCTTGTTTAGAAGACTCATATCTTGCAACACTTTGGACATCATTCATCTGAATATATATGGTTAATGTGAAAATAGAGAATGTACATAAAATTGAAAAGAGAGGGTACACAGATCAGATTAATGTCTTCCTCTGGAGTTTTATAAATGATAAATTCTTGCAATGAGTCTATCTTACTGCTTTGTGTTTATGATTACATATGGATAATGAGGTAAACTAAAGAAATAGGAAGAAGAAAATTTGGCAGGTGAAAGATCTACGTAGGTTGAATCAACTGTAATTCTACATTATATCTAACTATGATGCAAGTAAAGATCTGCACTATTCTTTCCTGACTTCTAATCTCAATAAGTGGTCAATTTGCCTATGGGCAGGGACAGTATGGGAAGGAAAGTTTATCAAGATATAGTTTGAGCTTTTAAACATACACGCTCAGTTTTTCTAATATTTGAAATTTGCATAGGATTAGAAACCTTAATTGAACTCCTCCTAATAGATGCAACTATCATTTTCAGGAAAAATGTATTGATTCTAATTTTAGTTTGTTATTTTTTAATTTTTATTTATTTATTTATTTATTTATTTATTTATTTTTTATAAGCATCTAGATCGCATTCAAGTGATGTGTTCAGAGACTCAATTATTTAGGTCTTTGAATATGGAATAGAATAATAGAATATGGAATAAAGAGGTCTGGAGTAAAAGGAGGAACTTAGATATTTTCATTGAGAAGAGATTGTTATACTTATTTGGAGCAGATGAAAGGGACAAAAGAAAAGAAGAGAATATGTTTTAAATGATCAAAGAGCTGAGTATTAATGCAGAACTGGGCATTTTTCTAAGCAATGACTAATGACACATTATTAGGAAATAAATGCATATGGTTTTAGGTGATTTTAGACATGGTTTGAAGATGGAAAGATGGAATTTCCAGGATGTCTCAGGGAACACAGAGATGCTCCACAATGAAATGAAGATAGAACTGAGGGTTTTTTCCTTCATAACAGGTGAATATAGCATTTAATTAAGTTCCAAACTGATTAAATTTTATTTATTTATTTTTTTGGTTTCTGGGCCATACCCGGTCCATCCTATGCTAATGTGGGCAAGGCAGATGCCTTACCACTTTTGCCACCACTCTGGCCCTTGTGGTGTTGTTTTGATTTGCATCTCCCTTGTGATGAATGATATGGAACATTAATTTATTTGCTTTTAGGTTATCTGAAGTCTTCTATGAGGAAATGTCTGTTCATTTTTTATCTCCATTTTATGAATGGGGATAGATGTTTTTTCTTGCTAAGCTCTACCAGTACCCTGGACAGCTTGGATATTAACCCTTTGTCAGAGGATAATGGGGATAGTTTCTCCTGTTCTATGGATTGTCTTTGTATCGTAGTAATCATTTTCTTTAATGTACTGTATTTTCCAGCGTATAAGATGACCCCCTAATTTTGCAGTAAAAACATAGGTGTAGGCCTATATTCGCTCTATCAGACAGTGCTGCAACTGTATGTATCACAGTGAGCCAATCACAACAAGCAAAGGTTCAAAGGTTATACTGTACTAGACTTCCTCTCTGACTCTGGCCAATCTGAGCAGGCTTTTTACAGTGTAGATTCCGGTCC